>NW_028147325.1:0-22376 GCF_008360975.1 Lichenostomus cassidix | reverse complement strand
GCCCATTTGGCTGATTGAAATGCATTTATGATTTATAAAACAGAGAAACTAGGGTTTTGTATAAAAAGAAATGGTGGAGGGTGTCCCTGCCCGTGGCAGGAGGTTGGAACTGGATGATCTTTAAGCTCCTTCCAACCCAAACCAGTCTGTGATTCTACAAAATAATTATCTCTTTAAACATCATTTCTTCCAACTTAAAGTCAGGCACCAAATTCTCAATTAACAGTCAGAGAAGTTCTGCGTTTCCATGTGAAAAATGCATGCAAAGTAATTATTTTTGGCAAAATCCCCCCTCCATCCCCTCCCTGCTCCTGACCCTGCAAGGCTTTGGCATCTTCCCAGGAAGCTCCTTGTGCCCCAAGTGGGTGGTGAGCCCAGGGCAAGGCAGAGCTCAGCTCCCTGCTCCACCCCCTGGGCAGGATGTGATTCAGCCAGGATGCTCCTCATCACTTCCTCCCATCAGCCCAGCCACGAGGAGCTGATGAGTCCTGCTGCCTCTGGGTCATCTGCTGCCACCACACTGTGACCTGGCAGGAACCCCAACATCCCACTGCAGCTCTGACAGGCTCAATCCACCCAGGACCAGCACATTTCCTCCTTTCCTTAGCACTGAATGAGCCACAGGGACACCTTAATCAAGCCAGAATGAAAATTTCAAAAGAAAACTCTTACAGGAAGCTTTTCAGTCATTAATCTGAAAACCAATAATCCCAAACTTCCAACATCCAGCTTCCATTAGGGATGATCAACAGAGGTAAGGGCCTTACAGAAAGTAGTAAGTTTCTTTTTAAATTGTTTTCTTTTTTCCCCCTGAAGAAAAAACAAACTCTTCCAGTGCCCAGTGTTCACCAAGGAATCCCATAACAAAAAATGAAGGAGCCTCTGCTGTTCTGCTGAGTGTTCAAGGAGTGCCATGGAGCTCTTGAGGGGAATTCAGGCTTTGAGGACAAAATCAAAGCTACTGGAGAACACCACTAGGGACATCAATCTAACAGAACTGTCCTCAAAAATGGAGAACTGTCCTCAAAAATGAAGACACACTGCTGGGTGTCTCCATCTCTCAGTGTCTGGTTTCTTTTTAGCAGAAAAATCACTTGGGACTCAAACTTCTTAGGCTGCTGCACAAGCCTGGAGAGTGCTGGCTCGCAGGGCTCACCATTTTCAGCCTAGATCTGCTCCAAATTCCCCCTGGAGCTCCTGGATCTGCATTCCCAGAGATTCCTGGTTGGATCAGGCCGTGTGGAGCAAACACTGCAGTGGGCAGAGATGCCTGGAGCATCCCCAGGGCAGGGCTGAGGCACAGAGCCAGAGAATCATGGACTGGCTTGGGTTGGGTTGGAAGGATCTTTTAAAGCTCATGCAGTGCCACCATGGCAGGGACACCTGCCACTGTCCCAGGTGGCTCCAAGCCCTGTCCAGCCTGGCCTTGGACTCCTGGACACACCCAAATCCTGCAGGATTTGGCAGCTCTGGCTCCATGGGGCAGGCACAGCAATCACCTCACCTCAGTCCCCTCTGCATTTATCAGCTCCTTTCCTGCCAGCTCTGTGTACCAAACATCTCTGTGTCAGCTTTCTGCTGCACCATCAATCACTGATTTCCAGCTGCCTTCCCACCTTCCTTCCATCCCAGCCTTCAGCAAACAGCTCATCCATCCACACAGGGAAAAAACCACGGCAAGCATCAAGACTTCATCCACCCCCAACCCCATCCCTGCTCATTTTTGGGGGTCAAACCCCAGGGATTTTGGGTGCAGACAGAATCCCACATGCTCACAGCACGGGGAAGAAAATCCTCTAAGCAAAGAGGGGTTTATAAATTCAAACAGACGCTTTGTTTCACTCCAAACCTCCGAGCAAATTAATCAGGAGAGTCAAAATTCACCAGAGCACACCTCGTCAAGCTGCTTCTCCCGTTCCTTTTGTCAACCCTGACAAGGAATTCCACACTGCTCCCTTCTCTGAGAAGGCAAAACTGTGGTTTAAATGTATCACCAACCAAACTGCAGCTAGAAATATGCTCCCAATTAAGGAGGTAACCCAACAGCCTAATCAACACGTGCATTGGCAAATCCACGCTTGACATTTCAGCTCCTGCTCTGCGTCTGCTGCTCAGGGAAGTGAGAAGAAGTCATGAAAAGTCTGGAAAATGCCCCAAATGGTGGTGCAGGCTGAGGGTGGTGTTTCTCCACCAAAATGTGGTCCTGCAGCAGCTCCCCAGGTACAGCTCAGCCCTAACCACACTGGGGTTTTGGGTACAAAAACTGACCGAGGCCACACTCAGCAGGGAAACCCTGAATGCTGAGATACTTCATGGAAACTGTGCTAGGGCACAGGAGCTGCCAAGAGGGAAGTGGTGGGATGATAACAAAAAGTCAAATTAGCAGGAAAAAAGAAGTCAAACCCCACCAGGGCAATATTGAGGCCACACTGTGTGTTCTGTTCTAAGTACTTCCCACAGAGGTGAAACACCCAGAGCCCCCAAAACCCTCCAGCACCACCAGGAAAACCAGTGCTGAAGAGATTCATATTCAGTTTTCCTCTTCTCCAACTTTCAGGCAAATGCTACAGACCTTTAAATGTTTGCAAGAGGCAAGCAGTCCATATAATCCTATTTAGACCAACAGTCCATATTTAGCAATTAACAATTTAGCACCATAAAGCAGCTGACATTGCAGATTTTCCCCAGCTGAAGGATCCCCACACACACCAGAGCTGCAGGAATGGTACCAATAATGCCCCAAACATAACAATTATTAATACTTGCAGATATTTTGGTGTTCCCCCCGTTTCTGGCCATCCAGGTGTAAAAACTTACATTAAACTCCTCCCTGAAGAGCTTCCCTTCGTCTGCAGAACGTATCCGGATCTCCTCCTCCAGATTCTCCACTGGGATAGGGAAATACTTCTTTGGGCCTGAGGGAGACCTGCTGAGCAGCATCACTCGTTGCTGTTCTGTCAGGACAAGGGCAGCAGGTGTTAAAGGATGTCAGAGAGAGAGATTTCCAATTACAAATTCATCTTTGTGCTGGAAAATGCCAAACTTCTCACGTGAGACTTCACGCGGTGATAAAGGAGATTTAAAGGAAATAAAAAAGCAAATCGTAGGCCAAGTGTTGGTGAAATGAATGATTTCTGTATTGGCACTGGATTGAGATGTGCCCAAGTTTTATTCAGGGAAGGAGAAAGTTCTTTCTGCTGGCAGGACGGACACTGCAGGGGCAGCTTTTGGCACTTATCACCAAAGAGATGCTGTGAGATTATTTCATTGCAAAGGGAAATAATTACAAATAAATAAAGACATGATAAAAATTAATACTACAAATAATTTTTAATTTTACTGACCACGAACATAAAAATAAAAATAAAAATATAAAAAAGAACTTATCTTTAACTTGGCAGCCAACAGAAACTGTGCCCCAGGAGGAGCTGCTGCTGCCCCTGTGCACACCACCAGCCCAGCAGGAAGCTGATGGGGATTTTTAGGGTTTTGACTTTCCCTCTGCCTGCCACCCTCTTGAACTCCCTCATCACTTCGCACACAGCCAAGTGCAACTGGCACAAACCACAGACTGATTTAATTTATCCTTTTCTCCTGGCTGTGGCTGACACAACTTGCAGAGCCCCTGCAGCTCGGGGGGTTTGACTTGAGCCCCACAGAGCAGCCAGCCCAGGAGGAAACAAACCCAGCACCAGTGGGAAGGAACACTTTGAACTCCTCAGAGGGTTTTGTTTTATTTCAGTGCCTCTGGAGTCAAACTGCCCCATCTCAGCCCCTGCTGCACGTTCAGAAACCACTCTGTGTTTTCATAGAGTTCAGGCCATTTTCCCCCCATTTTCAGAAGAAATACTGCAATTCTTTCCCTACAAAGATCACAGTGTCAGCAACTTGGATCTCTGCTGGCATCCTGATCAAACATCTCCAAAGAGCCCAGGACAGTTTTACACAGAAACATTTGCTGTATCACAAGGTAAAGGGAAACTTCTTTAAAACCAGAAAGCGAAAGTTAAGATTTTATGTAGACTGCTTTAATATGGATTTGCAAATACTTTAGTATGGATTCCTAAATATGGATCTCTGTTCCAAGGCCAGCTTGGATGGGACAACCAAGTGCTGGAAGGTGTCCCTGCCCAGGGCATGAGGGTTGGAACTGGATGAGCTTTAAGGTCCTTTCCAACCCAAACCGTTTGCGATTGCATTTTTTACAACTATTTTCTCTTTAACATCAACCCTGCCACTTCTATTTATAAATAAAAGCAAACATGGGTGAGTAATGTGAGTAATTCTGAATTAGAGACCTGAATTAAAGACAAACAGACCTGGCAATCTGAAAGCAAACCTCTCCATACCTTGCTCTTCCAAGATCCCGTTTGGCATCTTTTTATCACCGGAGGTCACCACAGCTTTCCTGTGTCTCCTGAACCTGCAACAGAAACCCCATATCAATCTGCCAGCTCTGGGGAGAGCAATCCACCATTTCCCCCCAACCCTGTTTCACCAACCATGTAATCCTAGAGAAACTCTTTCTGTTCATGCTGGCAGCGAGAGCAGGGCTGGCACAGCCCGGCTGTGGCTCTGCTTCCCTTCTGCTTCCGTGGGAGGTCACAAGGGACGGGGCTGAGCCTCCCCAGAAACACCCCCCTGAAAAAATACCCCACACAAGGGACGGGGCTGAGCCTCCCCAGAAACACCCACCTGAAAAAATACCCCACACAAGGGACGGGGCTGAGCCTCCCCAGAAACACCCACCTGAAAAAATACCCCACACAAGGGACGGGGCTGAGCCTCCCCAGAAACACCCACCTGAAAAAATACCCCACACAAGGGACGGGGCTGAGCCTCCCCAGAAACACCCACCTGAAAAAATACCCCACACAAGGGACGGGGCTGAGCCTCCCCAGAAACACCCACCTGAAAAAATACCCCACACAAGGGACGGGGCTGAGCCTCCCCAGAAACACCCACCTGAAAAAATACCCCACACAAGGGACGGGGCTGAGCCTCCCCAGAAACACCCACCTGAAAAAATACCCCACACAAGGGACAAGGCTGAACCACCCCAAAAAACACCCACCTGAAAAAATACCCCACACAAGGGACGGGGCTGAGCCTCCCCAAAAAAATACCCACCTGAAAAAATACCCCACACAAGGGACAGGCTGAGCCTCCCCAAAAAACACCCACCTGAAAAAATACCCCACACAAGGGACAGGCTGAGCCTCCCCAAAAAAACACCCACCTGAAAAAATACCCTGCCAGCACCACGAAGATGATCACCACCAGCACCAGGATCAGCAGCGAGGTCAGCAGCTCCTTGTGCAGGTTGTTCTCCTCGGTGGAGTCTGGGGATGGAAGGCAGGAAATGGGGAATGTTGGATTTCTTGAGCCGGCACAGAAACTCTGCTGGGTGCAATGAAAATTCTACCTCTGCTTACTAAAAGCATCACAATTACTTGACACGGGCAAAGCTCAAATTGAAACTTCGATTTTTAATTTTATTTTTCTGGTTTTTCCTCCCTTCCAAAAGCCCAACCATAAAAGCATCAAAATTACTTGACATGGGCAAAGCTCAAATTGAAACTTCGATTTTTTATTTTACTTTTCTGGTTTTTCCTCCCTTTCAAAAGTATAACCATAAAAGCATCAAAATTACTTGACACAGGCAAAGCTCAAGTTGAAACTTCCATTTTTAATTTTATTTTTCTGGTTTTTCCTCCCTTTCAAAAGTATAACCATAAAAGCATCAGAATTACTTGACACAGGCAAAGCTCAAATTGAAACTTCAATTTTTTTATTTTATTTTTCTGGTTTTTCCTCCCTTCCAAAAGCACAACCATAAAAGCATCAAAATTACTGGACATGGGCAAAGCTCAAATTGAAACTTCCATTTATTTTTCTGGTTTTTCCCTCCTTTCGAAAGCATAACCAAACTACTGCTGCAGAGAAAATCAAGTGGGGTTTTTTTGGAATGGCTGGTTAAGCAAACAATTCAGAGGAAGCTGAATGGGTATTAAGCTGAATTTGAAGCCCATGAAAAGGTTTGCTGCAGTGCCCTTATGCACATCAGCTGCTTCTCACCCAGACAGAAACCACCCAAAAATGCCACCTTTCACAGAGATTTGATTCACTTATAATCTATATAAATATAAGGACAAGCGGGAATAATGACATTTTTCTCAGAATGGAGATTAAAGAACATTTTTGTTCCATCTGGTACAAACCCTGAGTCTCACCCTTCTGCTCACAGTGCTTCATGGATGTGTCTCTTTACCTTTCACTTTCATTATGCTGCTGCAACCTTTTAGTTCTACTGAATAATTCAATGTAGAGCAGCTTAAAATCATTAAAAACCCAACATGTTTTATTTAAGGAAGCCAAACTCCAAGCCTGAACCTCCAGCAAGCAAAACACAGCCCTACAACCACTCTTCCAAAATTAAGGCAATTTCTGTTGCTGCTTATATTTCAGGGTTTTTTTCCCTTTTAAACTACATTTACACACTTCTAATGAGGTTTTATACCATTTCCTCAGTGGTCTGTGAGAGCTGACAGATGGAAGGGTTAGATGGGATGTTGGGAAGGAATTTTTGGCTGGGAGGGTGGGCAGGAGAGGGGATGGAATTCCCAGAGAAGCTGTGGTGCCCCTGGATCCCTGGAAGATCCAAGGCCAGGCTGGACATTGGGGCTTGGAGCAACCTGGGACAGTGGAAGGTGTCCCTGCCATGGCAGGGGTGGCACTGGATGGTGCTTTCCAACCCAAACCATTCTGGGATTCAATAAAATATTTCAGAGTAGATAACACCTGCAATAATTCCGAAAGGAGTCATATGGATCAACCAACTACCCAGAACTGATGGCTGCAAAACCATTGGGTTTTTGGGAGCAGCTGGGAACTCTCTGGGTGCTCAACCAGGCTGTGATGACACAGGAAAAAAACCCTTTCAAAGCTCAGGTGAGCTCAGGACATGCAGGGCAAAAAGGCATCATAAGTCAACATCACAACCCAAAGACAGGGAAAGCAATAAAATGCATGAGAGATGACATTTAAGTGGTGTATAAAGATAAAAGTGACAGGCATGACAAAATTGTAATCAGAAGCCACGGCTTGGCAGGGTTTCAGGAAATCACTCTGGCAAGGAGTGTCTGGATGCAGATGAATCACCACCCAACACTTGCCGTGTGCTGTTTTGCAACTCCGTCTGGAGCCCGAGGGCTGACAGGGAAACAAACACCAAAAAATCCCTATTTTTGTCCCTCACAGACAACATGGAGCGGCTTCAGCCCGCTTTTGGAGCTCAGAAATGTCAGCCTGAGGATCTCAGAGTCCTGCAGGATTTGGTTCTCGCTGGCTCTGTGACAAGAGCCATGGCATGAGGGGAGGAGAACAACAAGGCTGCATCACAAGGGAATAAAAACTTCCCTCAGACAATCCCACAAGAACAAGAATCACCCATCTCTTCCTTTCCCAGAACTGCTGCACCATTGCTGGGGTGTCTTTGGAGAAGTGATTCCCAGACAAGCACTGAACGCTCAGTCCAAGCCAGAAGAAGTTGAACCTTCTGCTGAATTACAGTCCTCATCTCTTCAGTCAAGGGCTGATACAATTCTCTGCCCCAAGATCTCACCTCTCCTCCCAACCATTTCACAAGGAAATTAGGGCAAAATCCTCAAAAAGTCCCTTTTTCTTTGTACCTGAGCACATCTGTTCCCAAATCCTTACTTTCCAGTGGCTTCACCCTTGCAGAGCTGTGAGTGAGGCACAGTTTGGTTTCATTTTTTACCTGTATTTTGCTTTGACACTACCAAATTTCTAAATGTAGCCCCAAATTTGCATGGGAAGGTTAAAACTGAACTTAGCCATTGCAGACTCAGAGGATCAAACATCTCTGGCCAACACAGCTGTCTCCAGACCAAGGAGGGTTTTAAGGGGAGACTGAAACAAAGACCTCAAATAATTCTTTAATCACTGCTGCTTCAAAAATTGATGACTGAGACATGGGAGTAAATATTTATGCACAGGTCTGATCTTCTTTTCAAAAAACAGAGATATCACAACAAATGTCCAACAGGAGCTATGACAAAACCCACACTCAGGCTATTTTTGGAAGAGAAAACCCCAACCCTGCCATGCCTTGGCTGCAGGAAGGAAGCAGCTGATGGGCAGCTGATAACCAGGAGATTTGTTTGTTTGGTTCATGTGAAGCACAAACCCCAAATCAGAGAAAAATATTAAATAAAGGAAGGACACAGGAAAAAAGGCAGGTAGGGGAGGGAAAGCAGCACCCACAGGCAGCAGCCAACAGGAGGCAAAGAGCAGAAACTGCAAGTTTAACATCTCAGAGCTGAATCCCTATCAGCACAGCCCAGCTGGCACTGCAGTCACAGAATCCTTGAGCAGTCTGGGCTGGAGGGACCTTTAAATGTCACCCAGTCCAACCCCCCATCCGAAACCACCCGTTTGGTGAAGTTCTGCTTTTCAAACTCATTCTTGGAATTGAGTTTCTACCAGCAGAGCATCCCTCTGGCATTTAAATACCAAGCAGAGTGAGCCAGGCTCCTTCTTCCTAAGTCCATTTTCTGACACTGCCTCATTTTTTCCATGAAACAACCACGAGTCTGGCAAGGAAGTCCCACCTCTGGCTGGTACAGAATGGCTTGGGATGGGAGGGACCTTAAAAATCACCCAGTGTCACTCCTGCCATGGCAGGGACACCTTCCACTGTCCCAGGCTGCTCCAAGCCCCAATGTCCAGCCTGGCCTTGGACACTGCCAGGGATCCAGGGGCACCACAGCTTCTTTGGGAATTCCATCCCAGGGCCTGCCCACCCTCACAGCCAAAAATTCCTTCCCAATATCCAATATAAATCTACCCATTTCCAGCTTAAAGCCATTCCCTGTGTCCTGTCCCTCCATCCCTTGTCCCCAGTCCCTCTCCAGCTCTCCTGGAGCTCCTTGAGGCTCTGAAGGTCACCCCAAAGCTTCTCTTGCCCCAGCTGAACATCTGAGCTGCTCCATCCCATTGAACACTTTGGTTCCTCCTCACCAGCTCCAGGTCCTTGCTGTGCTCAGACCCCAGAGCTGCACACACTGCCCTGGCTGGGGTCTCTCCAGGGTGGGGCAGAGAGAGGAATAATCTTATTTTTAGACTCCCACTGACTTGTTGGAAGTTCAACCAGCACTAAACAGGACTCCCAAAGCTGCTCCATTTCCTGCTTTTCAACCTGCAGCTCCTCTGATAAATCCCTTCCCTCTGAATGTTCCAACATCAGCGGTGGAAAGGAATTGTAAGGATTGAGAAGTACAAACCCCATGAACACTCGTGGAGTAAACACCAGCGGAATGTAAACATTGGGAAAGGGATTTAAAGGTTTACAACTGCAACTCCCAGGCTGCTTTCACATTTCAGCTACTCAACAAGTAAAACTACAAGAGGAAGTAAAACAATCCAGGCTATGATTAATGCTGGAGAATTTACAAATATTTGAATTAGCAGGAGTTATGGGAATGTCGTGGACAATATCATGAATAAACAGCCTGTAACAAGTATCTGAGAGCATTAAGTTGTAGCTACTGGAAATATACATTTATTTATGCAAATCCTAATAAATATTGGCTTGGAAGGCAAAACTAGATGGTTCCTTCCAACTCAAACCACTCTGTGGTTTGATGGTTTAGATTTATTTAATACAGCTGAGTATTTTGAGTAAACCTCAGGGCAACTTCCCAGTAAATGGCAGTGCAATAAAGCCCAGAATATTCTCATTTTCTGAAAGGGAAATTTCAAGGTAGCAATTTCATGGCAGCAATTTCATGGTGCTCTTGTAGGAAGTAAAATGGCAGCAGTGCTAAAAATCAACCAGACAAGGTAACCACGTTTTAAATAAGAATAAAGCTGACATTGTCATTCAGCAAATCTTTGAAAAAATCAAGTCAGCTCAAATAATGACATGAAATCCTTTATACCTATTCCTTGCAGAATCAAAAGCATCTTATCTTTTGGGATCACTCATCAAATTAGCATGCAAAAGGAAAGCTGGATTTTTTTTTTTTTTAGGATCTTTTAGTTCTTTCCATAGTCTGTTATATGGAGGTTTTTTTAATGCTTCAATCAAAAATCTTTATTTTTGTATTTAAAAATACCGTGTTAGTTCAAAGGCTATCAAATTTATTAGATAATCCTATTATCCTGGAACTCTTTCTGCAGCAGTGTATTTTCAAGGTGCACCTCCTTGTCTGTCACACAGAACTCTTCCTCACTGCAAAGTCAGGAAGGTTTTGATACTCAGGAAAAACAGTTTAGTCACACCAATCATTTCTGAATCATATCGCTGAAATTAAGATTTAATTAAAATTGGGATGATTAGATTACTCTTATCCATATTATCATACTAAAATTCAACACAATTTCGAATTAAGCTCTGAAGATGAACAGCACTGATGGCAAAACCCCCTTTTACAACTCACATTATTAAAATTCTGGGAAGTGACAAAACCAACAAGTCACTTCCCTTTCTCAATTCCCATATTTTTCCACATTCAGACCAATACTAGGAACTTGTTTTTCTGCTGCTCCAGGTGCCACACAAGAAGCAGAGCCCAACAACCTTCAGCAAACCAATTAATTAGCAAATTTACACTTGGCTAAAGCTTCATTTCTATTAATAATCTGGTTCCTCGGAGAGCACTGAGCACAGCCACACTCGGGTTGGCACTGCTGATGGTGAAGCTCTTCCTCCCCAACCTCCACTTCCCCTCTGAGCTCTGTGAGCCCAGAGGAGCTGCAGCCACCCTGCCCTGGCCTGGTGGAGAAGGGAAATGCCTCACACCCAAATCAGCATCCCATTTTTGGGTGGGAAACACCCTCAGAGATGATTCTGTCCCACCCCTGCCATGGCAGGGACATTTCCACAGTCCCAGGCTGCTCCAAGCCCCAATGTCCAGCCTGGCCTTGGACACTGCCAGGGATCCAGGGGCACCACAGCTTCTCTGGGCACCCTGTGCCTGCCCACCCTCGATTTCACCCCAATATTCCATCTAAATCTTCCCTCTTTCCATTTGAATTACCACAGCCAAGAACCAGAACAACCCAAAGGGCCACGAGCCAAGGCTGGCACTGGATTCCTGCCTGGCTCTCTTCTGCAGGGCTGTAAAGTTCCCAGGCAGATTAAAAGCAAATAAAGCACAAAATCAGCCTTCCATAAAACACTGGGTGTCAACAGCAGTCCCTGAACGCTTATCAGGACCTCATCACCCTGTTTATATGGGACAGCAGCAGCTTTATCTCCCTGCTTTGGGCTGGAAGGACCTCAGAGATTATCCCAATCCACCCCTGCAGGGCAGGGACATTTCCATGGTCCCAGGCTGGCCTTGGGCACTTCCTCAAAAAACCCTAATTCCCCTGAACCAGCCTCTCCCCAGGACTGTCACGTGTTGGGATGTGGTTGAGGCAGGTTTGAAGAGGAAGAAATTCTGCAAACAGAACTGAGGATGAATTAAAGGTGCTGCAGTGGCCCAGTGAGGAGGAGATTGTTCTGAGCTCCTGGAACAACACTCTCCTATTTTTCACCTCTCAGGACCTTCCTGCACTTCATCCCCCCTTGCATCTTGCCATGAGAAAACACAGAACTCTTGTAAAGGTTCCTCATGGCGTTTAAATACATCATCCTGTTGTCTAATGAAATTTTTCCTCATATGATCTGTGTCCACATCCCATCAATCCCCAGTGCCATGGAGACCTTGCAGCCCAGCAGAGCCACCCTGTGCTCCTGCAGCTCCCCAAAGCTGTGCTGTGCTTTCCCCACCCATGGCAAAGAGAAAGTGAAACCCCAACCCCAGCCACGTGCAGCCCCAGCACAGAGAGCACCACCAGAATGGTGTCAGCGGGGTCAAAGTCCTGCACAAACATCCCACAACCAGCAGGGAAAGCTCCCTGAAATCCCTTCCCATGCCCATCCCAAAAATCAGGTCCTTACTGGTGGCTGTGGTTGTTTTGGGCAGTTCAGTTCCATTGGGTGGCAGAGCTTGAGCTGAGAGAAAACTAACACAGAGCAGCAGCAGCCAGCAGGAATGTTCCATCCTGGACCTGAAACAAAGCAAGGCAGGAGATCAATTTCCAGGTCAAATCAATATTATGGGTTTTTTTCCTCGTGGCAGGACGAAGCTAAAAGAAAAAAAAGGAGTATTTGCTCTACATTTAAATTTATTTCAACCTTGTTTGATACCATTGCCTTCTCGCTGAGTTTGGATGCAGAAGGAAAATGCCACTTGTGCACACTGGACATTCACTGAGGGTGTTTTAAAGCCCAGAACAGAATGGAAACACTGCTCAAAGACAACAGCAGAAACCAGGGCAAAAATGCTCCATCCATAAAAAAGGGCATCTGAGGACACTGAGGAAATGAGCCTGGCAGTCATCCCCAGAGATAAGAAAAATCCTAATAAAGATGAAACATTTTTACCACCAAGCAGACCAGTAATACCAGAAAGTTTCAAGTGCCTTTAAAACACACTTTTCAGAGTTTCCTAATCCCACCTGATTCCTTTATCCACAGATAAAGCTCTCCCTGGATGAATTCCTTGGGGGAAGGTGTGCCACAGCTGAGTCTGCTCTCCAAACACAGAATTTCGGGGTTTGTGAGACCAGAAAATCATTTCCAATGTGAAGGAAGTTCCAGGAAAGGTGGGATGAGAATGTGCTGTCCTTAATTCAGGGAAATTCATAGATGCAGATAAATAATCAGGTCCAGAAATACTCCAATCCCTCTAAATCGAGGTGGCAAATAGCTGTTGTTCCTAATTTGTTGTGTATTTATCCACTCCCTGATGAACAGATTAATTAGCAGAGGCTGCAACCTCAGCCTTTAGCCAGTCCTGCTTGATTTAGGAATATTTTCACACAACCTTTTTACTTTCTGCCTCCCACAAATGGCAGGATTTATCCAGATGGTGGCTCTGCAGCCACTGCTAAAATGAGATATCCCTGGAAAATGATTTCCCTGGAAATGCTGCACAGCAGAGCTCCCTCTTTCAGGGCAATACATTGAATTTTACAGCACAATTTCCACAGGGTATTACACAGTCCTGCCTCCCAGCACACTGAAAAACCCAGGAACTCAGCAGTCATTAGAATAACCATTAGAAAATCCTTCCTTTCCATGTAAAGTGGGATAATCCACCAGAAATAATCCCTGGGTAAGCTCAAATATTGAAAAATCTCCCTGAACAACAACTTTCACACCACCTTTCCGCCACTCTCACAGCTGTTAACTCAGAAGGGAAATATTCCCAGTTATTCCCAGCCTCTCCAAAGCCTTGTCCTACACCCAGGAGTGAATTCAAACTCAGCACACACCTGGTGGATAAACAGTTTGGAAGCTCAGTGATTTTTTTTCTCTAATATAAAAACAGTATTTTATTTCTCTAATATAAAACCAAGACTAAAACAGTATTACTAGCACCAAACTTTATTTTCCTAATTTTTTCCCCAGTCCAGCTTCCTACTAATTCACTCCCTCAATTCCTCCTCCTACTATTTATAATTTAAGCAGAACTAAATGTCTTACTATCTAATCCCATTCTTGGGATTTTGCAATCCCATTCTTCCCCCAATCCCATTGTTGGGATTAGATGATGAATTGTGTTTAATGCCTCCCTGCAAACTGCTCCTGCATCGTATTCAGCGTTACATAAACGTCCCAAATTAACAATTTATAATTACAGTATATTTATAATTACAAAGCTCGGGACACGCAGCAGCACTTAATGGGAACTGCAGAGAAGGGAAAGGAAGGAGGAGGATTTGGAAATGTGGAATAAAAGCAGAATAAAAGTGGAATTAACAGGGGAGAGGTGCTGAATGCTGAGACACTTCCCACCCTCAGCAAAGGCTGCAGAAATCCGCTGGAATTTTGGGTAATCAATTCTGCCAGGGGCTGATTTTCCAAGGCAGCATTGAGTTCACTCTCTCATCCTTCAAATACATCCAGCTCCTTAAAAAAACACAACCCCACAGAATAATTGAAGCTGCTGGAAGGTTTCCAGGAGAGCAGAAAGCGAAAGGCACATCAGTGGTTCTCTCCAAATCCCTGTCAGGAGGGTTTTCCAGATGCCAATTCCCTGCCAGTCCCCCGGAATGAGATAAAGTGAGGCTGAACACACTGGGATGTCCCACATTTTATCAGAAATAAACACGGAGACAACGATTGTGCAAATTCTGGGATCTCATTTCTGCCCAGAGCCTTTTGTGTTTCCACTTCCTAAAGAGAGGAGCAGGAAAACTGCAGGGAAACGCAGGGAAACTGCAGGGAAATGCAGGGAAACTGCAGGGAAATGCAGGGAAACTGCAGGGAAATGCAGGGAAACTGCAGGGAAATGCAGGGAAACTGCAGGGAAATGCAGGGAAACTGCAGGGAAATGCAGGAAAACTGCAAGGAAATGCAGGAGCTGCAGCACAGGTAGATGCAAAGCACTGGGCTCAGCACTAAATAAACCAAGTAGAAAATCATGGAATGGTTGAGGTTCCAATGATTTGGAATCGAAATAATTGTTGAGGTCATTTAAGAGCATTAAATGCAAATATTTCCCAGCACTGCCAAGGCCACCACTGCCCCATGTCCCCAGGTGCCACATCCAAAAATGGCTTTTAAACCCCTCCAGGGATGGGGACTCCACCTGGGCAGCCTGTTCAACCCTTTCCATGAAAAAAACTCTCCCTAATTTCCAATCTAAACCTCCCTGGCACAACTTGAGGCCATTTCCTCTCACCCTGTCCCTTCTTGTCACACTGGGGAGCAAGAAGGTGGGAAGCTCTGGGGAGGTGACCAAGCTGCAATCCCATAAAAACACCGTGAACTTTATATTTCTATTTATTGCCTTCACTCACAGGCCTGCAATAATGTAAATTTTTGAACCAAAACCTCACTGCTGCAGGCACAGCAGCATTTCCCACATTTTCCCTTCTCACAGAGGTGCAGTGTCATGATACAGCCTGGTAAAACAAGGAGGAAAAAATAGCAACAACTCTCCTGAGAGAACAGCAGGGCTGAACGAGGAAGGACAAGCACGTGCTCCAAAAGCAGCCTCTTGTTGATAAAAGTGGAAAGGAAAAGATCCAGGGAGAGAAATTGTTCTTATTACACATCTCTGCTGTAGGGCAGCTGCTGGAGAAAGAGATGGGAACTGCCTTTAGAAGCACACAGGGATACAGTGCATTATTGACTTACATTCTACTTTATTCCCTGGATATGCACAGGGTGGCCTCTGCTCCCAGGGAAATAGCAAAGGGACAACAGGAATGGCCTCAAGCTGTGCCAGGGAGGCTCAGGTTGGACATCAGCAGGAATTTCTCCATGGAAAGGGTGGTCAGGCACTGGCAGGAGCTGCCCAGGGAGGTTTGGAGTTCCCACCCCTAGAGGTTCCCAAGGAATTCCTGGATGTGGCACTCAGAGCTCTGGGATGGGGACAAGGTGGGCATCAGGCACAGGCTGGACTTGATGGTCTGGGAGGGCTTTTCTCATCTCAGTGATTCCATGAGTCTATTCTGGATGGACTAATTTTTATTTTGGTAGTTTATTACTACTCCAGGACACCTTCCACTGTCCCAGGCTGCTCCAAGCCCCATCCAGCCTGGCCTTGGACACTGCCAGGGATCCAGGGACAGCCACAGCCTCTCTGTGCAAGGAGGAGAAGCACCTGGAAGCAATTCCAGAGGGATCAGCTCAGGAACTGGGACACCTCTGGACAGCTCTTCCCAGGATCACTGCTCCTCACACAACCCAAGGAGGCATCACGAGGACAGCCCAGCTCCCCAAAACGTGAATAAATGGCATTATTTCCAGGGATTAATGGATTACCACACATGGCTAATTTCTATTTCGGCCGCAGAACCGAATCCTCATCTGACCTGACAGCTCAGGAGTAAAACCTGGGCTTTGAGAAAATAGGCCAACAAAACCTCCCTGGTGCCACGTGGCTCTGCTACAGATCTGGAGTCCTTTCCTTTTCCCAAGGATGCACCAGCTGCTTCAGAGCAGGATAAACTGATACCCATCCCTGCATCCTCCCAAAGCAGGAAAAAATCAGTGAAACACCCCAAGAAACACAGAGGAGAGTGGGGAGCCTGTTGGGATTTGTGTTTTTCTCTCAGGCTTTTGAATGCTGGAGCTCAGGTCATGCCCCAGACTCTCAGTGCTATAAAAGTCACATTTGCAAGGATAAGCACCATCAGTTCAGAAAACAGAATTAAAAATGAGAGATGTGAAAGTATCATCACTGTAGGCTGACAAAGCCATTGGCCACTCCAAGAGCAAGCATCTACCCCAGAAGTTTGATAGATAATAATAAAAAAAAACCAAGAGAAATCCCAAAAAGGGAATGAGAGGACACAGCCACCCTCTCCCCTTGCTCTGCCTCTTCTTTTGCTCTTTCTGCTTTACACCCATGAACCCCAACACACTGCTGGTCCCTGGAAAGACTCCCAGAGAAGCTGTGGTGCCCCTGGATCCCTGGCAGTGTCCAAGGCCAGGCTGGATGGGGCTTGGAGCAGCCTGGGACAGTGGGAGGTGTCCCTGCCATGGCACTGGATGGGTTTAAGGTCCCTTCCACCCCAAACCATTCCAGGATTCCATGGAGGAAACCCAAGCCCCAGTGCCTGTTTCTCCCCTACCTGGAGCAGGTGAGTTGCCACAGCAGCTCCTTCCTGGCTGCAATCCCAGGAGCTGCTCTCACTTCCAGGGGGGTTGATTGCTGCTATTTTCTTTTTCCTCAAGCTCTGGCTCCAGGCAAGCCAGGACTGTGCTAACCCATCCCAGCCAGGTTATCCTTTAACTGGAATTGCTCTCCCATGACCTCCTTCTTGGCTGGAGGCTTTATTATATATATATATTATAAATGGCTTTATTGCACCATTATGTCATTGGAGTAAGCAATCAATGCCGCAGAATTCCCAAGAAAACTGTCCTGCTGAATTGCTTGTTTACAAAATAACTGGGAAGAGAAGTGCTCCTCCCTTTTCCAAACCAACAGGGGAGACTTGCATCAAGATGGAAACATGGAATCCCAGGATGGTTTGGGTTGGAAGGGACCTGAAAGCTCATCCCATCCCACCCTGGACACCTTCCACTGTCCCAGGCTGCTCAGAATTCCTCAGAGTAACAATTCCAGAAGATCACATTAAACCCCAAATCCAATTCCCTGAAGTCTGGTCAAGTCCCATGTTTTGCTCTGCTTTAACATTCAGGAGCTTTAAAAAACCCACACATTGCGTTTTCCTTTTCTTTCATTTGAATCCTAATTCTTCCTCAGAGCCTCAGGATGTCCTAAACTCCAGAGGAAAAAAAGGAAATGGAGTTGAGATATTTGTGGAGATATTTGTGGAGATGTTCAGAACAGCCCAGCAAGAAACTCAGGAAAGGACCTCTCCACTTGGGAAATATTCCTCAAAATTCAGCCACATGATAGATTAGAAAACACTCTGTGATGAACATTAAATGTCACCATAAACCCCATGATTTTTTAATGGGGTTACTGTACATATAAAATACATAAATATATATATACTGGGTTCACTCCTGGGGTTACTGTACATCTAAAAACCAGGCAAGCTTTGTTTCCAACCCCTGCAGAAATAACAAGGGAATTTAAGGGATAAGTATACTTAATTGGATAATAATCTATAATTTAAATGCCCACAAAATTATAACTGACTGTAAAAACTCCTCATATATTCCATACAAATACCCTCAGTAAAGATCATTTAAAAGAGATGGCAATAATTTGATTAAAAAATTACAAATCAGAATAATCATTTACACGTAAGAGACCGAGCGAGGCAAAGCACCAATTAACTGAATAAAATCAATTTCCATTTGGAATAATCAAGCTTGATAGACTGTCTTACTCATTCAGTCACTCTGTGTCTAATTCAGGTGGACAAATTATTATATTTGCTTTGATTTCTGCGGAAGAGGAGGTCAGCACTCGTGGCAAATCCAGTATTTGCTTCTAAAAAATGATATTTAAAGAGAAACACCTGAATACAGACACAAATTACCACCTTTGTGACACTCATTTTTCAATTCCACCCAGTTCAGCTGGTTCTGCGTGTCTTTCCCAGCACTCCAAACCCAGCCTATCATGGAGAACACGAATTCCAATCCATTTCAATTAGCAAGGCTGGGATCTCCTGGGAACACAAATCACAGCTTGTCGGCAGCAGATGCAGCACTGCACTCCCAGGGCTGCTGCAGCCACAGTGAAGTGACAGTGGTGACACCGGGGGTGACATGCCACCCTCACCGAGGGACATTTCCCACTTGAAGAATGGAGGGGCAATTTTCCAGTCAATGGGGTTTTACAGATGCAGCCAGGACTGGATGGGATGGGCCAGAGGAATGGGTTGGAGCTTAAAAGGTTCTTTCCAACCCCAATTATTCGGTGAACACCAGGAGGCAGCAGCACTGAGTGTGACCAGCATCCTTTTTCTTCTGTTTCCTTAGCACTACTGCTCCTCGGGATTACTCAAAGCAGGTGTGTAGATATTCTGTGGGATAAACTGAATTAAAACCACTATTGGCTGAGATGTTTTTAAAACAAGGAGCATAATGAACTCTGCAGCCTTAGTTTGGGAAAAATCTACATTGCCTGCCCATGTTTGCACTTATGGGTTATCTGCAGCCCTACAGTTGGGGAAATAAAGGAAAAAAAATGAGAGATTTCCATGCTGGAGTGGCTCTGAATGCAGCAATGCAAAGGCTGGGAAGATACTGGGATGTCACATCTAAAACTACACAGGTCAGACTGGGAATATTCAAAAAACTCAATCAAAAATCATGGAGACTTCCAGGTTGGAAAAGCTCTCTGAGATCAAGTCCAACCATCTCCAGCACTGCCAAGGCCACCATTGCCCCTTGTCC
This sequence comes from Lichenostomus cassidix, assembly GCF_008360975.1. Classification (NCBI taxonomy): domain Eukaryota; kingdom Metazoa; phylum Chordata; class Aves; order Passeriformes; family Meliphagidae; genus Lichenostomus; species Lichenostomus cassidix. The sequence continues at coordinate 3,466 of NW_028147325.1, read as the reverse complement.
CCAAGGGCCACAAGGTCCCCTGAGCCTCCTTTGCTCCAGGCTGAGCTCCTTTCCAGCTCCCTCAGGAGTTCTCCAGACCTTCCCAGCTCCATTCCCTTCCCTGGACACCTCCAGCCCCTCAATGTCCCTTTTGTCCTGAGTGGCCCAACACTTCCTCCAGAATTCCAGTGTGACCTTCCTCCAGAATTCCAGTGTGACCTCCTCCGTGTCCAGCACAAGGTGACACAGCAGGAAAAAAGCACACAAAAAAAAAAAAAGAGAACAACTACAACTTCAGAGAGAAAGAGATGAAAAATACCTTCAGACGCAAAGCTCTATTTCCACGCTGCAATAAAAGAGGTCAGGATGACTAATGCTTTCTCTCACAGATGGACATTTACCCTCCGACACTTTTTAAAGAACTCTTTAGCCGTTTTTTTCACTTTCCTGACCAGCTTTTGCAGGAAACATCCTGCAAAACTCGGCAAGGGCATTTCTGAAGTGATCACACAGTTCTGAAGTCAACACAGTGAGGACACTGTGTCACTATTTCTTACCCTATAGAAAATTGTATAGAAAATAGTTTAAATATTCCAAAAAAATGTAAACAAAATCCTGTATCTCCTTCTGTTATAAAAAACAACCCCAAGCACAAAAAGTAGGTTAATTTAAAGTCCCCAACCACATATGTTTTAAAGATTCATCCGTGTTGTGTCATGAACTGAGGCTTTAATCATTAAGGAGGAAGATAAAATAACTCCTACCTAAAGCTCAGTGTAAAGTCCCATGATTTCAGCGTAATTAATTAAATGAGTCATGTTTTATTTAGGTGCTTACACAAGTGCAAGAGGATTAATTCTAAATAAAACCAATACAGCTGTAAAATGCTCATTGGTAAAAGGTCCTTGACAAGTCCCCAGGGCCAATCCCTCACCACAGGCTGCACTTATCCCAAACTGCTCATCCCAATTTCCAGCTCTTCAGCATCCCAGAATGGTTTGGGATGGAAAGGACCTTAAATCCCATGGGCTGACCTCTGCCCCCCAACACACCTCCTGCCCCTCACAACCTCCCAAAGCCAGGGGTGGCTCAGATCAGAATTCCAGAGGCTACCCCAGTTTGGAGACAGCCAGCTCCATGGGAAAGCCAAGCTGTCCTTCCCTCATCCCAGCCCCATTCCCACCCCTGCACCCACAGTGGCTCTGGCAGCTCTGTGCCCATTCCCTGCTCATCCCAGGCAGGGCAGGAGCTTTTCCATCATCTCTGCTGAGGAGGAGAGCAAATCCACCCCTTTTCCATCTGTTCTTCACCCACCTTCGGTGCTCCAAGCAGAGCCCTGCAGGAACATTCCCTATGGGGACACAGCAGCCCAACCATGCTCAGCCATCTCCTGAAGATCTGCACAGGAGCACAACAGCAGCAGCTCCACAACCCAGAAGTCTCTCAAAAACCACAAAATTCGTGAGAAGCTGGTTCTTCTCTTTTCAGCCCCAGAGAGAATTTCCTTGGTGGCTTTATTGCAGTGCCCAGTGGTGTCTCAGGAGCAAACTGCAGCTCAGAGGGGACAGCTCCTCACTGCAGGGACAGCCTTGCCCTGAACTGCCAGCTCTGAGCCCAAACCCCACTGCACAGCAGGACAGCAAATCCTGCAGCTGGATGCCACCATCCCTCCACCTGCTGCCATTCCAGTGCCACCCCGTGCCACCATCCCTCCAACCTCACCCTGTCCCTGTCCCTGCTTGGTGTCACACACCAGCTGCCTGCAGGTGACACCACACACAGGGGCCATTCCCAGCCAGCTGAAAGCACAAAACCTGCTGCTCAGGTATTCCCAGAGCTCCAGGATGTTTCCTGAGCTCCAGGAGGAGCTGAATTAGCTGCCTGCAGGATTTAAATCCCCACATTTCCGCAGCTTCGTGCAATCAATCCCCCGAGGTGAATCTCTTGCGCGACATTTTTTCAGCAAGGACTGACTATTCTCAGTTTGTGGGTTTTTTTTTTTTTACTTCTGCTGTGCAGTTTGGCTTGGACTTACTCCCTTTTTTTTCGGGCCTCTTTCACCATTTCCTCCTCGCTGACACGCGGGGTTGCGGCAGCGGCGGGTCTGCAATGCAGGGCTGAGCGCCTGCAATTAACAACGCGCTCCCAATTAGCCAAACGGCTCGGGGAGAGCAAGTGCCACCTCCTGCAGGAGCTGCTGAAGTGGGAAAGAGTTAACAGGAGGTTTCATTAGCGCTATCAGGAGGCAGCCACGCAGTTTTATATATAGCAAAGCTTCTGATGAGCGAGGAGCCAGCCCTGGCCCCCCTTCCCCAGCAGCACTGGAGGAACATCTGACTAAGCCCAGCTCTTGGAGCCTTTCAAAGAGGAGCCAATCTGTTCCAAAAGTGTGGCAGAAAAGGCCTCGGCTGGTTTTGGGCTCAGGAGGTTTATAAATTGCCTGGGCTCTCACTGGTAACCCCAGCTCAGGCTGCCAATCCTCACCCTGAATCGCTGGGAATTCGAGATCAGAGCAAAAGCCTAAAAGACACTTGAAAGTTTGGAGACAGAGGGAACGACGTGCAGATAATGAGTATAGAGCCTGAAAGGGAGCAAATGTGCCGAGCTGCTCCTGTGGTCAGTGACAGGGACAGCGGGGACACAGCAGGGTGGCAGTGCTGAGTCAGCAGCAGCCCCTGGCCGCTGTCACTGTCCCCAAGGGACGAGGAAGTGGTTGTGACCACAGGGCTGTGGTGGCAGCTGTGACACCAACCGCGGCTGCCACCTCCGTGCTGCTGTCACTGTCACCGTCCCCAGGGCAGGCACAGCCCCAACCCCACGGGGAGGATCAAGCCATGACAGAGTGAGCTAAGATAAAGGCATTGATACGGGGAAAATGAAGGAAAAACCACTGGATTCCTTTCTAAGCACTTGCTGCCTGCTATCAGAGCTATGCCACAGCTATTTCACACTCCTGTTCCTCATCCAAATGTGTCTATCCATTGTCCATCCAGTTTGGCCTCATTTTAGTTAAGAAAGGTCTCTGCAGCTCAATTTTGAGTAATTTACAATTTCACCTGCAAGCTCAGCAAAGGACTGAGTTCATCAACACAAAAAAATGGAGAAGGAAAAGAGGCTCATCAGACTAATCAGGACACTAATCAAATAATTCAACATTGGCCAACAACAAAGCTCCAGGACTTCCTTAGAAAATCTTAGAGGAACAAACTTTTCGGAAAAAAACCACTTTGACTGGTTTTAATGTCTCATTAATATATTTTATAGTACTAAGCAACTGCCCATACCCCAAATGAATGACATCTTACTTAACAGGGATGGAGAACCTTTCAAGGCAAAGCAAAAATCTGCAGTTCCACTTTCCCAAGTTTCCAGCACCCCCTTCTCCCACCAGGCCTGTGACTGAAGTCACAAATTAGGGTCACCTTTTCCCCTGCATTGTCAGCAAATCAATCCAGGCTGCTTTTCAAGCAGGGCTCACACATAAATT
>NW_028147324.1:0-2225 GCF_008360975.1 Lichenostomus cassidix | reverse complement strand
GTGCCTCATGCTACTGCCCGGAACACCATCTTGGGTCTGGAAAAGCAAGTCCTGTGGAGACATGGTACCCCTGAGAGAATCGAGTCTGACAATGGAACCCATTTCAAGAATGGCCTCATAAGCACCTGGGCTAGAGAACACGGAATTGAATGGATATACCATATCCCCTATCATGCACCAGCTGCCGGGAAAGTTGAACGGTGCAATGGACTACTTAAGACAACTTTGAAGGCACTTGGCGGGGGAACCTTCAAAAATTGGGAACTGAACTTGGCAAAGGCCACCTGGATGGTTAACACAAGAGGTTCTATCAATCGAGCCGGTCCTGCCCAGTCCAAACCTTTGCACATAGTGGATGGAGATAAAGTCCCTGTGGTACATATAAGAGGTTTTTTAGGAAAGACTGTTTGGATTAGTCCTACCTCAGGCAAAGGCAAGCCCATCCGTGGGGTTGTTTTTGCCCAAGGACCTGGGTATACTTGGTGGGTGATGCAGGCAGATGGGGAAACCTGTTGTGTACCACAAGGAGACCTTATCTTAAGTGAGAACTCTGTAGATGGTAATAGAATTAGGGGCGGATAATGTCCTAGGTTGCAATATAGATGTAGTTAAGTATTCTATTACCACCAGCTGTAGGCCGTTAGCTGCTATCACCTGCTAAAGACCCACTCCGGATGACAGGCAATGGGCCATCCGTTAGCTATTATCAGCTGCTAATGACCCACCCCCCATGACAGGCAATGGGCCATCAGGGACCCACCGTGTGACTCATGGACTTATCTCATCCCATTGTGGGATGCTCTGCCCAGGAGAGAGGAGCCAGGTGTTCCCATGTGGATATAACCTGGCCTTGGAACTGCCTGAGCTAGCCCTGTCTACTGGGTTCCCAGAGGACGAGAGCTACCACTGGATCTTCAGCTGGAGACTAGACCTTCACAGGATCACCGCTTCAACTGGACTACTTCAGCTGGACTGCTACCACCACCCTAACAGGGTGTTAGGTTGTATCTGACTTTGTCAGTGCTTTTCCTTGTATTATTTCACTTATTTTTAATTTCAATCTGGACTTGTGATCTCCCACTGGGCAAACCACAACTAGAACCAGAAAACCAAACAGCAGATAACGTGAGCTGCTGAGCCTTCTCCCGTGTGGTGCAATCACGGTTGCAAGCAGCAGGGGTGCTGTTGAGCTCCCGGCCGGGCAGGGCAGGTGCGATGACTCCCGAGCGGCTGCAGGTGGCGCTGTGGCGCAGGGTCAGGTCACCGTCCGGCAGCTGCAATGGCGGACGGGCTGAGAAACACGCAGGGCAGCAGGAAACAGCTTAGGGCAGCGAGGGAACAGGGCAGCAGGAGCGGGCGCTCTCTCTCTCTGGCCAGCGAGAATTTCTGCAGTCACAGCAGATGCCGCGGTCTCGTGCGGCAGAGGGCAGGGGCAGGCAGCAGAGGCAGCCGGACTCTCCCGGCAGCAGCTGCGGGAAAACGCAGCCCGGGGAAACGCACCCTTCCCAATGGGAAGAAAAGTTGAATCAAAGCTCACCCAGCCAGGAGAGAAGAGAAACAGGGCACAGTTGGATTTCCTCTGGTAGCAGCTGGAAAGCAAAGAGCCAGCAGCCTCTACCCTCAGCGTCCGAACCACGAGAGAGAGTTCCCAGGGCCAGCTGTCCCTTACCTTGCCCTGCCCAAAAACCTAGCCTTTGTCTTTTACAAAAGACTTGATCGCTCCGAACATCGGACCATTTGTTGCTTAGTAACAGGAATGGGAAGAAATTCTCAACCCCCGACATAATCCACCCCGAATTTTTCCCATTCCAACATGTTACATTGAGCTTAAACATTTAGATTATATACACACATGCATTACTCTAATTATATACATATATACATACAGATATGGATACAGGCACAGTGTTATGGACAATTCAACTCCAACTAAGGTCTCCCTGAGGTATGCATCGTGCTTCTCCATCCTTTTGCATCACCCACCAGGTACACCCTGGTCCCTGAGCGAAAACAACCCCACGGGTGGGTCTGTCTTTGCCTGAGGTAGAATCAATCCAAACAGTTTTCCCTAGCATGCCTCTCATGTGTACCACTGGAACTTTATCCCCGTCTGCTGTTTGCAGGGGTTCAGATTGAGCAGGGCCAGCTCGGTTGGTGGAACCTCGGGTGTTAACTAGCCAGGTGGCCTTGGCTAAATGCTGTTCCCAACCTTTAAAAGTCCCCCC
>NW_028147323.1:0-22437 GCF_008360975.1 Lichenostomus cassidix | reverse complement strand
TACGTGTATCACAGGGACTTTATCTCTATCTACTGTGTGCAAAGGTTCGGACTCGGCAGGACTGGCTCGATTGATAGAACTTCTTGTGTTAACTATCCAGGTGGCCTTTGCTAAGTTCAGTTCCCAATTTTTGAAGGTTCCTCCGCCAAGTGCCTTCAAAGTTGTCTTAAGTAGTCCGTTGCACCGTTCAACTTTCCCGGCAGCTGGTGCATGATAGGGGATGTGGTATATCCATTCAATTCCGTGTTCTCTAGCCCAGGTGCTTATGAGGCCATTCTTGAAATGGGTTCCATTGTCAGACTCGATTTTCTCAGGGGTACCATGTCTCTACAGGACTTGCTTTTTTAGACTCAAGATGGTGTTCCGCGCAGTAGCATGAGGCACAGGGTAGGTCTCTAACCATCTCGTGGTTGCTTCTACCATGGTCAACACATAGTGCTTTTCTTGGCGGGTTTGGGGAAGGGTGATGTAGTCAACTTGCCATACTTCCCCATACCTGTACTTTGACCATCGTCCACCATACCACAGAGGCTTCACCCGCTTGGCCTGTTTGATTGCAGCGCAAGTTTCACAGCTGTGGATGACCTGTGAGATGTTGTCCATGGTCAAGTCTACCCCTCGGTCACGAGCCCACCTGTATGTCGCATCTCTCCCTTGATGACCAGAGGCATCATGGGCCCAACGAGCTAGAAATAATTTTCTTTTGTGCTGCCAGTCTAGATCTACCTGTGACACTTCCACCTTGGCAGCTCGGTCCACTTGCTCGTTGTTACGATGCTCTTCATTAGCTCAATTCTTAGGTACATGTGCATCCACGTGTCGAACTTTCACAGTCAGCTTTTCTGCCCGGGCGGTGATGTCTTGCCAAATCTCAGCGGCCCAGATGGGTTTTCCTCTGTGCTGCCAGTTAGCCTTTCTCTAGCGGTCTAACCATCCCCATAGCGCGTTGGCTACTATTCAGGAGTCAGTGTAGAGATAGAGCTTTGGCTATTTTTCTCGTTCAGCAATATCTAAAGCTAGTTGGATGGCTTTAAGCTCTGCGACCTGACTCGATTTACATTGTCCCTCGGTAGCCTGTACAGCTTGTCGTGTGGGGCTCCATACTGGAGCTTTCTATTTCTGATTTGCGCCTACAATTCGGCAGGACCTATCGGTGAAGAGGGCATAGCGTCTTTCACTCTCCGGCAGCTTGTTATACGGGGGTGCTTCTTCGGCACATGCTACTTGCTCCTTTGCTTTTTCTGAAGATAATTTAAAAGTCTCACCTTCAGGCCAGTTTGTGATGATTTCCAGAATCCCAGGGCGATTCGGGTTTCCAATACGGGCGCGCTGTGTGATGAGGGCAATTCATTTGCTCCACGTGGCATCAGTGGCATGGTGAGTAGAGGGAACTCTTCTCTTGAACATCCACCCCAGCACTGGCAATCGGGGTGCAAGGAGAAGTTGTGTTTTTGTGCCGATCACCTCTGAGGCGGCTTGGACTCTTTCGTAAGCTGCCAAGATTTCTTTCTCAGTGGGAGTGTAGTTGACTTCAGACCCTCTGTAACTTCGACTCTAGAATCTTAGTGGTCGACCTCGGGTCTTACCAGGCACCTTCTGCCAAAGGCTCCAGGACAGACCATGGCTCCCGGCTGCAGAGTAAAGCACATTCTTTACCTCTGGTCCTGTCCTGACTGGTCCCAGGGCTACCGCATGAGCGATCTCTTGTTTGATTTGGGTGAAGGCTTGCTGCTGTTCAGGGCCCCAGTGGAAATCATTCTTCTTGCGGGTTATGAGGTAGAGAGGACTCACGATCTGGCTGTACTCAGGGATGTGCATTCTCCAAAAGCCTATGGCGCCTAGGAAAGCTTGCGTCTCCTTCTTGTTGGTTGGTGGAGACATCGCGATGATCTTATTGATGACTTCAGAAGGAATCTGACGCCGTCCGTCTTGCCACTTTACTCCCAGGAACTGGATCTCTCGGGCAGGTCCCTTGACTTTGCTCTTCTTGATGGCGAAACCGGCTTCCAGGAGAATTCTGATGATTTTCTCTCCTTTCCCAAATACTTCCGTTGCTGTGTCTCCCCACACAATGATGTTATCAATATACTGCAGATGTTCTGGAGCCTCACCCTTTTCCAGTGCAGCCTGGATCAGTCCATGGCAGATGGTGGGACTGTGCTTCCACCCCTGGGGCAGTCGGTTCTATGTGTACTGCACACCTCTCCAGGTGAAAGCAAACTGAGGCCTGCACTCTGCTGCCAGAGGAATGGAGAAAAAGGCATTGGCAATATCAGTGGTCGCATACCACTTTGCTGCCTTGGATTCTAGCTCATACTGAAGTTCCAACATGTCCGGTACAGCAGCACTCAGTGGTGGTGTGACTTCATTCAGGCCACGGTAATCCACCGTCAGTCTCCATTCTTCACTGGACTTACGCACTGGCCATATAGGCCTGTTAAAGGGTGAGTGAGCCTTGCTGACCACCCCTTGGCTCTCCAGTTCCCGAATCATCTTATGGATGGGGGCCACAGAGTCTCTGTCAGTGCGGTATTGCCGGCGATGCACTGTTGCTGTAGCAATTGGTACCCGCTGTTCTTCAATTCTCAGTAGTCCTACAGCAGACGGGTTATCTGAGAGACCAGGCAGGGTATTCAGTTGTCTTATGTCTTCTGTCTCTACGGCTGTTATCTCAAAAGCCCAGCGATGTCTCTTTGGGTTTTTGAAATATCCACTCCTGAGATAATCTATGCCGAGGATGCATGGGGCGTCTGGACCAGTCACGATGGGGTGTTTCTGCTACTCGTTCCCAGTTAAACTCACTTCAGCTTCCAGTACAGTCAGCTGCTGGGATCCTCCTGTCACCCCAGAAATAGAAATGGATTCAGTTCTCACATACTTGGATGGCATCAGGGTGCACTGAGCGCCGGTGTCAACCAAAGCCGTGTATCTTTGTGGGTCAGACGTGCCAGGCCATCGGATCCACACAGTCCAATAGATCCGATTATCTCTTTCTTCTACCTGGCTAGAGGCAGGGTTCCTCTAATCCTGTTTTTGGTGCACGATGTTCTTGTCCTGTAAATGTGTTCTTGAGGTCCCTTCAAGAGGATCAGTCATATTATCACTTCCATTCTGTCTGGAGTTCTGTCCACAAGAGACTGGGGCAGTGTTGTACCTAGATGAGCCTCCTGAAGTGGATGTTTCTGTTTTCAATTCACGTACCCGGGCTGCTAAGGTGGAGGTGGGTTTCCTGTCCCACTTCCTCATGTCTTCCCCATGCTCCTGCAGGAAAAACCAGAGGTCACGTCGTGGAGTTTATCTTCTTTCCTTGGCTGGGGGACGTCTGCTCTTGATGGCAGAGACTCGGGTTGGTTTCGGTGTGGCATGGACAAATCCTTCTTTGAGCTCTTTCTTTAGTTTCTGATTCTCTTCAATCAAGCTCCGGACTTGCTCGGCCAGGTTTGTTTCCACTGATGAGACCTGGGTACGTAGTGGAGCGGTGACAGTGTCTTCGTAAATTCTCAGTTTGTTTGTTAACACGCCCACCTGGTCTTCGCCTTCCCTCCACTGCAGTGTTGCCAGGTAACGAGAGTATATCTCTGGTCCGAGCCGTGCGAATCTTAGCCACATTTGTGAAGTGCACTGGACGTTATCTGGGCTCTTGGGGAATCTCTCGTTGTCTGAGAAAATGATCTCTAGCACGGCCAATTCCCTCAGGCATCGGATACCTTGTTCTATTGTGTTTCATTTTCTCTGGTGCATCTGGAGGTCTTCTTTGCAGAGGTATCTGTCCCGTACACTCGCCAGCAATCGCCGCCAGAGGCTGAGAGTTTCCTGGGTTTTCCCAATCCCCTGGTCAATGACCACATCCTGGGACAGGGATCCCAGTTGCCTGGCCTCACTTCCATCCAGAATGGTGTCGTTGGCTGCGGCATCCCAGATACGGAGCAGCCAGGTCAGGATGGACTCGTTCGCCTGCCGGGTGAATTCCCTCCATAGGTCCCGCAGCTCCCCCAGGGATAGAGAGCGAGTGATGATCTCCGGCTCTGTCTCTTCTGCTTGGTGAGATGGTCCTGCTGCATCCCCATCAGTCGCTATGCGGACTGATTTGCTCTTTGATTTCTTTTTCTGGACGGGGGCAACTGCTACGGGCTTCGGCTGTTCTGATTTGCTTTGTTTCTGCTCCTCAAGAAGACAAAATATTGTTCTGATCTTCAGCATGAGGTACACGGTGCTGGTCGCAGAGAAAAAAGAAAACAGAACTGACAGGAAGATTATGCCATCCTTAGCATCCAGGGAAAACTCAATATTGTCAAGGACGGCTGTGCCTGACCTGAACTGTTGGAAGAAACCGCTCTCTCTTCCTAGCCCCAGAGGGTGGGTGCGATTGCTGATGAGATCCCAGACGAAGCAGCTCAGGTTAGGCCAGGCAGACAAAGTTGAGTATATATAACGAATGGTGTTCATTGCCTCACAGGTAACCATGCCATAGGCATAATAAACTAATAGAGCAATTCTCATGCCATTCCCTGGTCGCAACAGGAGCAACATGACAGGCAGATAGTATCCCATTTGAGGAAAAATATAGAGAGCGAGATACAATACCCATATAGATAAGCTGAGCATCATGGTGCTAGGATTTCTGCGTTTCCCCAGGTCGGGCCCCGTTCAGCACCATCACAGCCAGGCTGCTCTCACAGTGCACTCGGAAGCCTCGTGGCCAGCAAAGGTGGAGGCACTGCAGCATTTCCCAGGTACAGCCGTGGCTCTGCAGGGCTTTGCTGGGACAGCTTCCCTCAGCTGATGTGCAGGTCTGGATGAGGGGAAAGGATTTGGGTATCTGGTGATGTCTTCCTTCATCACTAGAGGCAACGTCATGTAGTAATGATGAGGTGCATTGCTTAGCTTACCAATTTCTGATTTTTTATTGAACTCTTGCATTATAGAAAATCAAATTAGTACTTCAGCTGGTTTCTGCACCTGTGTCTCCCACCCACCATCATATCAAATGCACTGCCAGCTGAGCACAACACCTGAGAGTCTTCCCACCTTTTCTTTTGAAAGAGGAGAAAATTGCTGATCTGCACAAAAAGAACAACCCTTCTCACACCTCCCTCCTGGGGTTCCCTGCAGCATGACCCAGGCAGGGGCTGCTGCTCCTGTCTGAAACCTCCCCTGCTGCCTCTCTGCCAGCCCATCTCTGGGAGAACACTGTCTTGCATGGGAGAGAGGAGATTTATGTGCTTTTGCAGTTTGACAGGCTTTAAGACAGCTAGTTCCCCAAGACTTAGTCCCGTTCGCAAGATTCTTTGATATCTGGCCGATTTGTCTAAAAATACCATTTATTTGACACAGAACATAACAAACATACAAACATAGAACAGACTGACACACATAGACACACAATGAATACATAATTGCAACACTATGGTAAAAATGCAATTATGGGGTAAAACCTTGCTTGAACTATAAAGATAGTTAAAAACGCAAGAAATGCTTGCTTGAATGATAATGCAAGTTAAGAAATGCTTGCTTGAGCTAGCGATAATGCAAGTTAAGAAAGGTACCTATAAGTTAGCCGGAATAATACAATTTAGGAAACTCAATGATCTCACCAAATCCAGTTTTTGGAGCTGGGGATACATCAGCGTCCTCACTCAATCCCTCGGGAAGTAACCACAGGGCTGCGTCCAGACCTGGGGAGAGGCTTACTTCACGCTTCTATATCCATGTAGAAAGCCTCTGATTTTACTGAGTTTTTCGTGGTGTTTTATAGGGAAAAGAGTGTGTATTTGCGGTCACCTGAAAATTATTCACATTCTCTCAGTGTCTCGCTCTGAGTTCTAGACGCCAGCACTGATAGTCAGGATTAAGCCATTGACTTAATCTGAGCCATCGATCTCGGCTAGCAATCAGGGAGAGAGAGAAGGGGGGGGGGGGTGTCTGTCCTGCCACAAACACTCTCTTCAAACAAAATTACCACCTTCCAACTTCCTCTTCTGCAGGCAGGTGAGAAAAGTATCCACTCCCAGCTCCTTGCTCCTAGAGGAAAACAAATGTTTTCAGCAGCAACAACCCTGAAATATCAACCTCCTTCCTTAACCTGGACACTGGGAGCTCACACCAAGAGCCCTTTTGTGCAAGGATATCCACAGAAGACCCTGAGGATGGAGCAGTTTGAAACACAACTCCTTCCAAGTTTAAACCTTCCTTGATCAAATGAATGCACACAAAGCTACCCCAAATGGAAAGTGAGACAGAAAGAGAAACTCCTCTCTCACAACAGCAAACTCTGGGCTTCCTTCTGTTCCAGCTGGAGAGGGAAGGCCATGGGATACTCCTGAGTTTGGGGAGGAATCCTGGGAAATGGCCAGATTTGGGAGGGCAGCAGAGGGAAGTTCACCAAAGAGAAGGAAAAGATTCTCTGGAAGCAAAAGATTATGGCAATATTTGGGAAGGAAAGTAAAAAATTTTTGAAGCATCTGAAAAAGTTCCCAGATGGAAATTTCTGCCCTCACAGAACAATCCCTCAGTCTCCTTGGTCTCTCAGGAAGCTCATGAATGAACCTGCAAGGCTTGGATATACATCCCTGGTGTCTCTCTGCCAGAGCAAAACAGCTGCCCAACAAGACTTCAAGTGAGCACAGGACAAACCTTCCCCCTCCACCTCCCAACACCCACTCAGAGGAGTCTCTTTCCATCGCAAGATGTACTCTGTGAGCAGTCTGCATTGACTAGACTTGGCTGCAGGAGGGGTTTTCACTGTTACTCTCCCCAGATGGGGGAAGACAGGAAGACAAGAAATGATTCCTGAGGAAAGCAAAAGGCACAGCCTCTTGTGGAGACACCAGCGTGAGCTGACTCCAACTGGAAGCCATTCATCCCTTGGCTAAAGCAACATCCATCCTAGGGGCAGCAGTTCAGCTTTGATGAGCATGCTGACAAAACTGCTGCCCCTTGCTGACAGGCAGGGATGAGGAGAAAGAACATGCCAGCTGGCTGGGAAAGAGGCAAAAAGAATGTCTTCAAGTGTCTCCTCTTCATCCTATCAGCAAGCAAGACAGAGCAATGTCCTTTCCTTCTGTCACCAGAGGTGACCCGGGGATGAGATGCAGCACGGGGAGAGAGGTCGCCACTGCTGCCAGCGGCCTCGCAAGGGGCTTTGCCCGCCCCGCCGAGCCCGGCCAGCGCCCGGGAGCGAAACGGCCGCGCTGTGCCCGCGCTGTGCCCGCGCTGTGCTTCTCTGGCTCGTGTCGCTCGTCGCTCGTCCCCGCCAAGTCCGGCCCGCGCCGCGGCCGTTGCGCTGAGGCGTTGTTGCCCCAGTCGGTGAGCGGCGCCGCCATGCAGCAGCCCCCTCTGCCCTCGGGGCTCAGCGCCCGCACCTTCCCCGCCAAGCTGTGGCACCTGGTGAACAGCCCCCGCGTCCGCTCCGTGCGCTGGGACAGCCTGGCCCGGGGGCTGCTCGTCGAGCGCTCGCTCTTCGAGCGGGAGCTGCTCAGCCCGGCCGGCGCCCGCGGGCTGGGCGGCGAGGGGGCGGCGGCGGCCCCGGGCACCTTCAAAGCCACGCACTTCAGCAGCTTCGTGCGACAGCTCCACCTGTACGGCTTCCACAAGGTGGCGAGCGAGGGCGGCAGCTGGCTCCACTTCAGGAATCCACTCTTTCGCCGCGACCGCCCCGACCTCCTGCTCCGCATCGAGCGCCGGAGCAAGGCCAGCCGAGGAGGTGCGCCAAGGAGGTGCAGCAAGGAGGTGCGCAGCCGCCAGCGCAGCCGCTTGCAGCAGCTCCGCGGGGCCGGTAAGCCGGGCTGGCAGCGAGGGTGGCGCGGGCTTTGGCCGTGGGCACTGCCCGTGCTGGGGCTGCTCAGCGCAGCTGCCCCGGCTGGCCCAGGGGCTGTCTGTGCTTGGGCAAGGCAGCTGTGCCGTGCCGTGCCGTGCCGTGCCGTGCCGTGCCGTGCCGTGCCGTGCCGTGCTGTGCCGTGCCGTGTCCCCCGGGCTGCCGGGGGCTGCGGGACAGTCCCGCCGGGGCTGCGCTCACAGCAGCCTGGCCCGCTCGGCCTGCAGCTGGCCCAGCCCCGCGCCGTGGCTGCCGCTGCTCCTTGCCCGGCCACGGGCACGCTTGGGGAGCTCTCCGTGAGTGCGTGTGAGTGCCGAGGGCTCGATGGTGGCCAGGCCCAGCTGCAGGGAGCCTCCTGTCCCTTTGGAGCAGAGGGGGAGAGACCTGGCAGTTGGGATTCTGGCAGTTGCCTCCGGCCGAGGAACTGCCATGGGACAGTTTTCCCAGGCAGTTAAACGAATAGGCGAGAGCTAAACAGACAAGGAATTGGTTGTTGCAAAGCCTCAGAACATGTGGGGATTTTTTTCTTCTCACCCTGCTTGGGAGGATCCGGACTTTTTGCTTTTCTGATAGAAGTACAGTTGCTGCCAAGGGAAACGAAGCCCCGGAGCAATAGTGACCCAATCTTCCCTTTGCTTCCATTCTTCTTCCCTCATTGCTACTCAGCTCCCATAGAAGTACAGTTGCTGCCAAGTGAAATGCAGGCAACGAGCAATAGTGACCCAATCTTCCCTTTGCTTCCTTTCTTCTTCCCTCATTGCTACTCAGCTCCCTCATGCCAGAACCTCAGAGCTGCCTCACCTGAGGATGCAGAGCTGCCTCCAGGCCCTTCCAGGCGACAACATGCAGGTGATCAAGACTCTGAGGCTTCCCCAGCACCTGCCAAGAAAGTGTTTTGCACCTCCAGACATCAGGGGGAGTCATGGGAGGAATCACTCAGACGCAAATTCCATCTCAAGCGTCTCAGCATTCCACTGGTCCGCATGGACCTAAAACAGCATCCTGAGTTAATGGTTCACCTGGTTCGCATTGACCATCCGAGCGTTTCCAGGGCCCTTCTAGAGAGCAGCAGCTGCAGATCATCAGAGCAGCATCTGCCAGCCTACAGCCCATCAGGTAGGGAAAGAACTTCTACCCTTGCTTTTCCAACAGCTCCTGGCCAGAGACCATTTGGAGTATTTTTTGGCAGTGCTCTGTCATGGGTAGTTGTCAAGTGAGAATCAGGTAGAAAAGTGTCAAGTTGACAAGGAAAAGGAACCCTGAATGCAAAAGAATTCTCGGTCTGCTTTTCCTGTCCTTTCTTCCAATTTGGTGCATCTCCTGGGCATTTTCCAGACAGCCTTTCTGCTGAGGTGCAAGTGTAAGGCAAAAAATCTTGGCTGACAAGTGGTCAGTGTTAGGTGAGCTCCCCTCTGTGTTTGAATGAAGCCAAACTGGGACGGTGATAGAATATCACAGATTTTTAATGCTGTGTGTTGTGCCCATCAGGCCGTGCCATTTCAATGAGCTGTGTGTCTGCAGAACAATTGCAGATGCAGAATACGGCCTGAGCCACAAAGTTGCTTTTTAGCATAAAAATCACAGGTGAATTTCAGTGTTTGCCTCAAGATCTGGTCTTGTCCATGGTGAATCCACTCTGTGGATGAGATGTGAATCTCATGTGTTGGGATGAGAAACTCAAGCAGCCAACTCCAAAAGCTAATGGGCATGTAGGAAAGGTTGTGATTATGAAGTTTTTGTGTCCCTATGGAGCAGAGGGGAAAAGACCTGCTTGTTGGGTTTCTTGACTGTCCCTGCCAAGGAACTGCCAGGGGACAGTTTTACCAGATGGTTAAACGAATAGGTGAGACCTAAATAGACAAACAGGGAGTTGGTTGTTGCAAAGCCCCAGAACATGTGGAGATTTTTTTCTTCCTCACCCTGCTTGGGAGGATCTGAGTTTTGCTCTTTGCTGATAGAAGTACAGTTGCTGCCAAGGGGAATGTAGGCAAGGAGAAATAGTGACCCAATCTTCTGTTTCTCCCTTTCTTCTTCTCTCATTGCTACTCAGCTCCCTCATGCCAAGACCTCAGTGCTGCCTCACCTGAGGATGCAGAGCTGCCTCCAGGCCCTTCCAGCACAAGTGCAGCTGATCAAGACTCTGAGGCTTCCCCAGAGCCTCCCAAGAAAGTGTTTGCCACCTCTGGAGTTCTTGGGGATTCATTGGAGGAACCAGCAACACGCAAATTTCAATGCCATCCTGAGCTCACCATTCTGCCAATCGCCATTGACCATTTGAGCTCTTCCAGGGCCCTTCCAGAGAGCAGCAGCTACACATCTTCAGAGCAGCACCTGCCAGCCTACAGCCCATCAGGTAGGGAAAGAATTTCCGCCCTTGCTTTACCAACTGCTCCAGCCAAGAGACCATTTGAAGTATTTTTCTGCCATGCTCTGTCATGGGTAGATCTCGTGTGAAAATCAGATGGAAATTGTCAAGTTGACCAGGAAGGGGGACCTTGAGAACAAAACCAATCTCTGTCTGGATTTCCTGTCCTTCCTCCAGATTTGGAGGATTTTCTGGGGGTTTTCCAGTCAGTTTTTCTGTAAGGATGAAAGACTGAGGCAAAAAACATTTGCCCACAACTGCTCAGTGTCTGGTGAGCTCCCCTGTTATCTTGAGTGAAGCCAGACTAGGACGCTGATAGGATATTGCAGAGTTTAAAGATGTTCTCTCCTGCAAAGAAGTTGATTACATTTCAATGAGCTCTGTGTGTCCCCAGAAGAGTTGCAGCTGCAGAATATGGCCTCAGCCACAAGGTTGATTTTCTGCAATACAATCCCAGTTTAATTTTAGCCTGCATGTCTGCAGACCTGGGCTCTTCCAAGGGGGATCCTTTTTATGTGTTTGGTTGTGATGCAAAACTCCAAAGCAGCCAATCCACAAGTGAATGGGGAGATGGAAAAGGCTGTGATTACAAAGTATTAGTGTGTGTATGTGTGGATCAGTTTTACAGTCCATACTTTACCAGACATACCCATCAATGAGAATAAATACTTTTTAAGAGGAAGAAATCAGTCTTCCAATCCCCTGGGAAGTTGGAATACATTTCTTACACTGAGTTTGCTGTGTGCTTCCTGTGGTGTTTGATCCAAGGCAGCAGTAGAGCTCTGTGTGCCAAGCTCTGTTCTGGAGCCTGACCCAAGTGTTTGGATTCTTGCAGCCACAGTGGGCAGTTCAGCCCCCGATGCTCCGACTGGCAGTGCTGGTTGTGCAGCATGGACAGCCTCCAGCTGGCCATGGAATGAGCCTGGGGAAGAGGAATTGCTACCACTGACTCTGGACCTGGTGCTAGAGACACTGGAGGAGATGATTTCCCGCTCCCCACCTGAAAGATCTCCCTTTGCTCAGGTAACTGCATTGGAAAGGGATGAAAAAGGCTGGACTGAGAGCTTTTGAAAGTTGTTGCATGGCTGAGAAGGAAAGGCTTCTTGAATTGAGCTGTGAATGGACAGGGAAGGATTTGCTTGGTAAAGCAAGATTTGCAAAGGAGGAGGGAAGGAAAAGGGGGCTCATCCTTAGTGAGGACGAGAGGTGTTGGCCAAGTTTGGGTGCTCCTCTCTCCTTTTCCTGGGAAGAATCCCTAGTGCAGGGGCATCATTCCTGGTGATGCTTTGTAGGTTCTAACAAGCTTAGCTTGATGTGAAATAGGAGAGTGTTTGGAGAATTGCCCCTGAAGGCAAAGTGTCCCGCCCAGGGAGGGGCATGTGAGAGGAGCCTCTGTTAGAGCACCAGCTGAGGGCTCTGCCTCCTTTTGGCTGGAAGGCCAAGGCAGAGCAAGGGCTGGGCTGCAGCTGCTGCTGCTGTGTGAGCCCTGCTGTGTGTGTAGGCACTGCCAGAGCCATGTGAGGGGATGTGCTGCAGCTGCAGCTTTCTGGTCCTCTCTGTAGCCTCCAGTCGAGTTTCTATCTGGGAAATCCTCAGCTGGGCAAACTGGCCAGTCTTGCTCTCCATGTTCCAGAGCTTTGTCATGTTCCTCTTGGACATCCCTGTGGGAAGAGATGTGTGTGTTCCCATCCAGTCCTGGCAAAGCTGCAGCCTGGATGAGGCTGTTGTGCTCAGGGCTGTGGAGGGAGGAGCACATCCCTGTGCCAGGAGCTGGCAGGACTCCTTCCTTAGTGCCCACGTCATGTGTTCAGTGTCACCCCACGTTCAACCTTGTCAGCTTTGGCAGCTTCTGGACTGGGTTTGAGAAGTCAATCTTCTCCACTGCCTTTGGGGGCCAGACCTCCTTGTTAGGAGCAAGAGATGAAAGTGAGTGAGCCCTGGAGCCTTTAGGGAGCAGATGTGTTGGTTCTGAGGCCCTGTGAGTTGTGAATTGGAGGGAAGGACAATGTTGGTGCTGCACATGAAATGGTTAAGGACTCCTTGAAGCCCAGGGGCTTCTGCTGTGTTGAAGTGCCATTCAATCAAGGACCATTAGTCCTTCTGTTTGAAAGATTCTGTCTTTCACTCAGTAATCCACTTTCTCTTAACTCTTGCCTCTTTCCAGTCTTGCCTTAAGTGTTCAATGTCTCTATTGGCACGGGCATTTTTGCATATTGTTATACAGCTTTGCCAAAGGATTCCTCTATTTCACATAATATGCAGACTCATTGCCTTCTCTAGATTTACTTTTGAGGGGAGACAGATTCAGGGTGGGGAATGGGATTTTTTGGAATTGTCCATATTGTATTGCCAAGTGTGATGACATTTTGTCTTCTGTAAACTCACACATACCAGTTCTCAGAAACATTTTCTTCCTCAAGAGAAAGAAATATTTCAGGCTCTGAACTGCTGTGTCCCTGCAGAAAACAGTGAGTGATCTTTGGGTTTTCTTTCTTTCTGGTTTTCTTTTACGGGGAACCCTGGTGTCGCCCCTGAGTCTTCAGGAGGGGAGCCTGAGAACATGGCTGCAGCAGAGAGAGCTTTGCCTGGCACCGCAAGCCATGGGAACAGTTCTCTGGAGCCTGAGGAGCTTGGTAAGGAGAGAGCCCACATTGGTTGAGAGAGGTCTGAGATGGCTGCTGTGAGCCTGCCTGTGGCAGGAAGGGAGATCAGAGGAGTTGAGTTCTTGTCTGCAGGCTTGGTGCTTCCTGGTGCCTTGAGTTTCCATCAGGGCACTGGCACAGCCTCCCCGGTGGAGCCCTGCCCTCCACGCTTCTCTGGTGGCACTGACCCTGAGTCCTGTGGTGTGGCAAGAGAGCAGTGAACAAAGCTGACCTTCTGGCACTTGTGTCACCAAGCTGGGTGTCCCAGTTTCCAGCTGAAGTGCATGGATAGGTTTGCTGCAGGGTGGCAGTGCTCTGGAGGCAGCGCTGAGTGACTCTTGAAGTAACTGGGGAAAATGCCAACAAAATGTCAGAGTAGAAGGCTGAGCTT
Organism: Lichenostomus cassidix; assembly: GCF_008360975.1. Classification (NCBI taxonomy): domain Eukaryota; kingdom Metazoa; phylum Chordata; class Aves; order Passeriformes; family Meliphagidae; genus Lichenostomus; species Lichenostomus cassidix. The sequence goes on along the minus strand of NW_028147323.1, from coordinate 9,226 downwards.
TGTGTCTGAAAGCATTAAATCAGTGTAGTACAGGTCTGGTGACAGCTGTAGTGAGACACATTAAAAATACAAACGGTAGAACCTCTGAGGCCAAACAAATCACAGAACAAAAATGCAGGAGCTAAAGGCAAAATTTAAATTTCCTCAGATTAGCAAGAACTAATAGGAGAGAGAGAGCACTTTGGATCTGCATTCTCGAGCAAAGCTGGTGCAGCCTGCAGGCCTCGTAGGGAGCTCTTTCCCTGCCAGCTCTCCATCCCAGAGCTGCTGGTCGAGTTGGAAGAGCTGTTGCTCACTGCAGAGAGCACTTTTTAGATGCCAGGGACCAGTGCTGGTTTGTAACTCAGCTCACATCACCCTTCAGCTTCAGCCATTTCAGTGAGGACTGAGGTGTGTCTGTGAGCACAGAGAAAGACCAAGGCTGGGTTCTTTGTGTGAGCTGGGACTGTGTGTGTTTCAAGCTCTCCTGGGTGCCATTTTCACTGCGGGTGCTGTCTTTATTGGGATACTCAAAATTTGCGAAGTTTAGTAAACTTGGAAGGATCCCTCTTCTGTAAAGAGGAGGCCTCAAATTCCCATGTGAGCATCTGCCTTTCGGGCAGTCTTTAACAATCTTTGACAGAAGTACAATTCCTTCCAAAGGGAAACATTCATGAAGGCCACATATTGACTCAGTGTTTTCTCTTTGCTTCCCAGACATCCATCTGGTCTACCTCGCCAGGAGGGCTGCCCTGCGTAGGACACGGAGACCAAGGGAGAGCCTGTGAAGATCAGACAGGTGGGATCCCTCTGTATATATTACATTTATAGATGTTTACTGTTACATTCTTTTATCTGTGTAGTTTCATTTATAGATTTATAGAGTTGTGTGTAGATGTGCATATAGTTAAAAATCTGTATAGTTTGATTTTTATCCATTTACATAGATATAATTATAGATGTGATTGTATTTATATAATCTATATAATTTATATAAGTCTATAAGTATATGTAGTTAGATTCATAGATTTTCACAGATACAATTATATGTATGTGCAGTAACATTTATATATATAAAGTTATGTTTTGAAATGTGCATAGTTAGAGGTATAGGGATATTTATGTTCTTGGATTGATATTTGTGTAGGCCTAGCTTGCATTTTAACCTCTTTCCCTGCTCTGCTTCCTATTTCATCTTTTGCTTTCCCCCTGTGTCCCCTCTGTCCCCTCTTCCCGTGCTGGGTCCGAGCTGGCGGCCGGCCCGGGCGGAGCAGCAGTTCCAGGTGTCCCCAGGTGTCCCTAGAGCAGTGAGAGCAGCTGGTGTCCCCTGAGGAGCTGCTGAAGGATGGTGAGACTGAGGGGCTGAGGGGCTGAGGAGAGGTGACACTGAAGGGACAGTGAGCTTGAGGTGCTGGTGGGGCTGAGGGGACTGTGGGGCTGAGGGGTGTGGGGGAGGAAAGGGGAATGGTGGAGCTGTGGGTTCAGGGTGAGCTGCAGGGGATGGTGGGGGCTGAGGGGACAGGGAAGTGGCACAGGCTGAGGGGGGTGGCAGGTCTAAGGGGACTCGATGTGTCAGAATGGACTGTGGGGGTCTGAAGGAACTGGGGGGGCTGTGGGTTTGCTGAGGGGATGGCAGGGCTGAGGGGATGGAGGGAGCCAGCAGGGAGCACAGAGGGGTCCAGGACTGTGGCTCTGCCAGGCCTTGGAACCAGTTCCAGAGCCTCCACTTTTTCCACAGCTTCCCTGAAAATCACTGAGAACATCCAGAGAAGTGACAAGAACCATGAGGGAGAAGCTGAAGGGCACCAGCAAGAGCAGTGAACAGGGAGCTGCTGCTGCTGCCCCCCGAGAGCCTGGGTGAGGCCACAGGGCCGGTGAGGCAGGCTGGGGCTGAGGCTCAGCCTGCTTTTTCTTTCTCACCCTGCTGGGGAGGCTCTGAGATTTTCTCTTCCCTCACACAAGTGCAGCTGCTGCCCAGGGAAATGTCCCGATATTGACTCAGTGTTCCCTTTGCTTCCCAGATGTTCATCTGCTATCCCTGTCTAGGAGGGCTGCACTGCATGGGAGGAAGAGACAGAGGGAGAACGTGTGGAGATTAGGCGTCTGAAATCCCTTAAGGATATATTTATAGATTCATATAATTATATATGGATATTTAGATAGGTAGCTTGATGTTTGTATAGTTAGATTTCTATTTATTTATGTCTGGTTTTATTTTTATGTCTGTGCTAGATTTTCATAATGTAATATAATATAATATAATATAATATAATATAATATAATATAATACAATATAATATAATATAATACAATATAATATAATTTATATCTATGATGTAATAAATTAGTTTTGTTAAACTAAAATTGATATTTGAATATTATTTGATTGTGTGGTTTTAGAAATCTGTAATAAATTTAAATCTTTAACTTATTTTGATATTTGTGTATTTATGTATCAATTGTAACAATCTTCAATAAATTAGATTTTTTATCTGAAATAAGCATTAAGTTGTGTTTTTCAAAGCAATGAGCAGATGTAAACATGATGATGCTGGAGGGTTTTGGCAGTGAGTGAAGGGGACTGGGGGAAATTCTCCAGCCATGCCCAGCAGCTCCCCAGTCTCAGTCAGGCTGGGCAGTGAAACCGCAGATTTGGGATGGCAGCAGAGCCACACGCTGGGGAATAACTCGCTGCAAAGGCTGCTGAGCAAACGGGACTCCACTGAGCAGAGAGCTCCAAGCAGGAGCCACCCAGGGAGGAGAAATCATTCACAATGAAACAGAGAGAGAAAATGTGGCAAAACAGATGTGAGCATACTCTGGGAGTCTGATAAAATGCTCTAAATCAGTGCTCTCTAGGTACATCTTCGGCAAAAAAAAATTGTTAAAAGTGAAACACCTTCCATGAAAGACGAATGACACTTTTCCCCTTCACTCACCCTCCTTTGGAAGTGAAACTTGTCCTTATTCCTGAGAAGTTTTGCCCTTCAGCACCTCCCTCTCAGTAAATAAAAAGCTTACATACTACCACTTGTCACCATGAATGAAAACAGCCCTGCCCTGGTGACAGCGTCTGCAAAGTCTTCCCTCCTCCTGTCCCCACATCTCACAAATAGAACCATCCCCTTCCTGCCCAAACTGAGCTGAGGTGAGTGAGGGCTTCAGGAGCTCAGGAGGCTGCAATACCATCACATGTAGGAAGGTTTTGCAAAGCTTTTTAAGGAGCATCAATAAACTGTGGATTTGCCAGTCTTCCCCTGGAATATTGTTCTACTCATGAATGATCTTGGAGGACACTGTGCCTCCAGCTCACACAGGTTCCACTTTCAAGTTTGGTTTTTTCCTTGGCTTGATTAGAAGAAAATGAAATTTGTAATGTTTAGAGTGAAATTTCAGCTTTGGTGTAGCTGGATTTGCACTATTATTTGCTTTGCAGAGTAGAGTAAAAGCTTTACATTCCCAACAGAAGCTAACTGGCAGCCCACACAGAGAGCTGAAGGAGGCCCAGGTGGGCTTGCTGCATGCTGGTCCAGGGGAAAGTTGGAACCAAATCCCCTTTTCTTGCAGATTGAGCCTCTGTGTCCTGCTGTCTCCAGGGTTGTCTGGGGTAAGACATGCTAACCCAGCCAGGAGCTGTGGATATGTGAGTTCTGGCAGCGACCTGCTTCTCCAGAGTGAGGGACAAGGCCAGCCCCAAATTGTCTCCTTGGGGACTCTCTTAGGGGACAAGTTTCTGATGGAACCTCATGCAACCAAGGGGTCATTGTGGCACAGTGGAGCCTCATGGAACCCAGGAGTGCATTGTGACACTACGGAACCTCATGGAATGAAGGGGACACTGTGACACTGTGGGGCCACATTGGAACTCAGGAGACCATTGGTGACAGAACAGGAGCTCATGGAACCTGTGGAACATTGTGACACTGCAGGGCCTTGTGGAAGCAGCGAGACCATGGTGACACTGAAGAACTTCATGGAACCAAATATCCATTGGGACACGGCAGGGCATCATGGGAACCAAGGAAACATTGCTGACAGTATGGAAGCTCATGGAATCAATGCACATTGTGATAAAACAGGGTCTCATGGAACCAAATTGTCCATTGTGACCCTGAGGATCCAAGGAGACCATGGTGACACTACAGAACCTCATGGAACCATTATTCCATTGTCACACTGCAGAACCAACACAGCTGCTGGACCTTGTCACCTGGCCCTGCACAGCTCCCTTGGGAGGCACGGCAGAACCAACACCCTGGGAGCCTTGGGAATGCCCTCTGGGATCCATGGCATACACTGCCAAGAGCTGGAATTCTAGTTTCCTGCAAGGAAAAGATCTTTCTGCCCTTGAAGGCAAAGCTCTTAAGAAGGGGCCAAAAGCCAAGTGGAGCAAGATCTTGCACTGACACTTCACTGCCAGCCTTCATCACTACATCCATGGTTGTTTTAGCTCATGGATTGGGAACAAAAATCATGGCAGGGTCTTTGGCTTGGATTTGCCCTGGCTCCAGCCCAGATCAGAGACTTGGGGAATATCAGGTGAGGTCTCACCTGCAGGTTGGGTTCTCTACTGGGTCAATCAGGGGCTGCTGGCACAGGGCAGTGAAGCAAAGAGAAATCGTTCCACCAGCGGTGAATTTTGGCAACAACTGTGAAACAGAGACCTGAGACAGCAATAGCAACAGGTGAAAGGTGTGCTAGAAACAGGGCAATTTCTTCTCAAAATTCAGTGATTTAGTCTGTGGCATTGCTAGAAGTGTGTCACTTACACTGTCTCGCTCAATTCAACACATTTTTACTATTGATGAACACCTTTTTCTTGGAATGGACAACAGACCTTCATGTGTGCTGTGCAGACACAAAAGCAGATCAGAGGAAACAAATTTAAAAGCTTAAAAAATCAAGGACAACCACTGAAAAAACTGCAGAAGACTTTTTAACACAATAGTTTTTCTTTTATTTAATCTTTGGTCAGTATGTATGTTGCTTCCAACTACTTCTTTGTGCCTTTTAAACCACAGATATTTATCATCATTTCTTTTTAGTATTTATGATGCCTTTTGAATGCCACGTACAAGAGATTGATGCAATGGAAAGTTGTTTTCTATCTCAAATGGACAGAAAAACTTGTTTCTTCATCCCAAAGAGACTAAACCCCTTGTGTTTGGCATCACAGCTCACATAACTTTGGTCCCAGTATCTCCACAGGGGATGTTGGCCCTGGGTCAGCCAAGTGGTGATGGTGACACCCTTAGGACGGCCATTCGGGCAGGTGTCCGAAGGCATTGGGAACTGCACAGACCTTCTATAGCAGCAATGCCTGTGTTTATTCTCTCTGTCTTTATCCCCTCTTGGAGAGAGGCAAGGAAAATACCATAAATGCTGTAGCAGAACTGAAATGTACAGTGCTGAAATCTGCTGCACAAACCGAAGTTTCAGCTCTGTGTGTAACCAGTTTGTGGAACCAAGGGGCTGCCTTCCATGAGAGTTTTTCCTGAGCAAGTGTACATGATCAGATCCCCAGGATTTATTTTTATCACGGTGGCTGCAGTACCATTATCTACAGGGGCTTCTTGTAAAACACTGGGACATAAAACAGGTTTATCAGAAACCAAGTTCTATTTGGTGTTTTGGTATCTATTTTAATACCACAACAGGGAAAGAATTATTACATAGGATGAAGCATGCTAAAAATAGCTGTCTCCTGCATTCCTACATTCCCTCATTAACTCTTCCATTAACTTTACAGGTGATCCCCGGTCCCTGCAGACAAAAAAAAATCAAGAACACAACTCTGTGCAAAGGAAAAAAAGGGAAAAAAAGAAAAAAAGGAGAGATATAAACCCATGTTTTAAAAAAATCCAGGACAAAAAAAAAAAAGGGAAGTTACAAATGAAGGTGAGGACAGGCAGGCAGGGACAAAACTCTGACTCCTAAAAGAGATGAGGAAATAGTAGTAGCTTCCAGGCTTTACAGCAGGATAAGCATTACAGACAGCAGACTGGTGCAGCCCACAGGAAACAGAAAGAACATTGCAAGCAGAAATGCACCGGGAAGGGCAGGGAAAAGTGGAAATGCACCATCGGCAAGAGAGGGCAGATGTACAGCAGAGCCACGGGAGGCATTTCAGTGCAGCACTGATAGCTCTGGTGTCTCTGCAAGAACTAGTTCATGTATACAAGTGCTGCAGCCTTGGGAAATGCAAAGGCCACTGTGGACTTCACTGCTGGGATACAACATGTGGGAAAAGCCCAGCGAGAAGTGTGGAGGAAGATGGGAAAAAGAAAGCTAGAGCTGTAAAAGGCAAAATATTTTAGATGGAATTTTCATTAAAACCATACCTCAGCTTTAATAATTTGCAACTTGCTGTTAATTTAAGCCACTCTGGGCTGAATTTAAGGAGCTTCATGGAAAATATTTAAGGATAAATCTTCCTAAAGAGCCAAGCTGGGGGAACAAAGAAACTACTCACCGTGAAACGCTCATGCAATTATCTGCTGTAATAAAACCCAAACAACAACAGTTTCTCATGGACAGAGTATCATTTTGCCATTTGAAAACACATCGTGGTTTGGATTGTTCCTGAAGTGTGCTTCCTGTCTTTTTATGCCCTGTCCCAATTATTTCCATAGGTTTAGGGAAAGAAGAGTGGAAAGAATATAGGTTTGAACAGCCTAAAAGTGAAGTGGAGAAAAAACATCTGGTCTGATTCTAAGCAAGGCTGAGCACCTGTGCTGCTGTCAGCTGGTAGCTGTGAGTGTGCATTGGAGGAAAAGGGACAAGAGGAAAAGAAAGGACAGGAAGAGGGAATTAGTGAAAGAGAATAAGGAATGAAAAGGCAGAGCTGTTTTCTCTCCCAGTTTTGCAGATTTCAGTTGGCTTCCCCAAGCAGGGGTAGACCTAATTGCTAACTACTACCTAATCCATCTTCTTCTGCCCATGCTTGGCCCCAACGCTCAGATCCCTTGCAGTCTTGCATTGCCAATTCTCCTCCCTCGGTTTCTTCATTTCTCTCTCAGTTTGATCGCAACAGGATCCTGGGAACTCTTGAGACCATCTTCCTCTAGAGAGTGCTTAAGCTGCGCTCACTCTCTTGCGCCATGGCGAGCCTTTGCAGCAGTGCTTGGCTGCCAGTGGGAATCGAACCCGCTGTTCCAGCAGCACTGAGAGGTGACCCACGCCGCTGAGCTACGCGTGTATTCCGCCCCAGGCTATTGCGGTTGGGTGGTGTTTCCTGCTGCCCTGCCTCTCCCGCTGTCGCTATGGCTGTGGGATGTTTCCTGCTGTCGCTATGGCTGTGGGATGTTTGCCGCTGTCCTGTCTCTCCCGTAATTCCTACATTTGTGGGCTGTTCCCCATTGTCCCGCCAGCTCTCCGGGCAGGGCAGCCGTGCCAGGCTGGCTGTGTTTCACCTGCATCTGACTGCGGGACAAAGGAAGCGTGCGATGGAGGAGGCTGCCTTGGCATGGCTCCCCGAGGACTCGTGGAGGAAAGAGCCCACGCTGGAGCAGATCTCCTGGTGGCATTTGTGACCCCCGTGGGGGACCCAGGTTGGAGCAGCCTGTCCTTGAAGGACTGCACCCTGTGGAAGAGTGACCCACGCTGCAGCAGTGTATGAACTGTGTGCTGTGGGATGGACTCAGGCTGGAGGAATTCCTGGAGAACCCTCTCATGGGATGGACTCAGGCTGGTGGAATTCCTGGAGAACCCTCTCATGGGATGGACTCAGGCTGGAGAAGTTCCTGTAGAACTGTGTCCCGTGGGATGGACTCACGCTGGAGCAGGGGAAGGATTCCTCTCCTGCATGTGATGGACTGACCATAATCCCCATTCCCTTCTCCCTGCAGTGCTGGGGGAGGAAGTGGAGCTGGGAAGGAGGAGGGATTTTTAAGATCTGCTTTTACTTCTCATTATGGTGCTCTCGTTTTGTTGATAATAAATTCAGTTAATATCCCCAAGCTGAGGCTGTTTTACCCATGATGGTGTTTAGAGAGTGGTCTCTCTCTGCTCTTAACTCATGAACATTATATTTTCTCCCCCCTATCCAGCTGTGGAGGGCAGTGACAGAGTGGCTTTGGTGGGTGCCTGGCATCCAGACAGGGTCACCACAGCAGGTGACACCACAGAGGGACAGGGCCTGTTGTGTATCTGATCAGAACCCCCTGGCTCCTGTTTGACTTCAGCCACTAGACCTGAAATTTTCTTTCTTGGGTTTTGTGGGGAAAGAATCTCAAACAGAGCAAAATCATATTGGAGACCTAAATATAATGAGAGTCATAATTTTTCCCCCCCATATTTCATAACCATTGTTTCAGTAACTGTCTATGGCATAATTTGGGATGTGGCTCTTGCCAAACCTAAGGCAGTTCAACCAAATTACAAAACTTCTAGGGCGAAAAAAAGGGATGGGAGGGTGTAATTTCACATATTTTTAATAAAGTCTTGTAATGGTTTAAAGATACCATCTACCCTGAGCATGCTTTGGTTCTGACTTCAAAATTACCCTTCCTAGAAGAATTCATTTCACAGCTGTGGTCCTTCCTGTTGTTCCTCTTCCCTATTTATTGGAACAACAGTCATAACCCCTCTGAATTTTGTCATGTCTTTTTGTAAATGACATTAATACTTCCCTATCCATATTGGAAATATTCGCATAATGCTATTTGAGAAGAATGTGATCAGTCAGTTTAAACAGATCTGCCTTCAGATCTATTTAATATTGAAGAACATAATCAGTCATTCCTTTCAGGTTAGGTATACTCTGTGTAATGGGTGGGATTTGTCTCCAATTTTAGCTGCCTAGAAAATGGATATCTGAGCTAGTCATGTGGATTCTGTTTCAAAAGGGTCAGTGCTTCAGGAACTCAGGAGGCTGCAATACCACCACACGTAGGAAAGTTTTGCAAATTTGAAATTAATGAACTTAAAGGGTTTGATGGTGATTTATTTGATTTAGACTTTTTATTATAAGCATACTGATGTAAGAGTTGGCACTAAATTTTGAGCCTATACCATAACTATAGAAAGCACTCCTGAATGAAGTCACACACCTGTTCTTTTCATGTTTGCACAGATATTTGAGTTGCCTACAACTTACTCCAAAATAACAGAGATTATTCCAAACCTTTTTTAGCATTTATCTACAATGTGCAGCAATCTTTTAATTTGAACCTTATCTGCTCTTTGAGACCAAAATATATAAACCTTCTGATCAATAACAAAAAAACCTAACAAATCAACAAATTGT
>NW_028147322.1:0-2211 GCF_008360975.1 Lichenostomus cassidix | reverse complement strand
GATCCGTGCTGCTGGTGATCCGTGTGGCAAAGACACCTGGCTGGTGGCTCCACACCCTCCTGGCTCCCCGTGGGCACCTGGATGAAGGCAGGGCCAGGAATGTCCATGGGAGTTCCTGGGGACATCAGAAATTCCCTGGGGAGAGCGGATTTGTTGACTTTCCACCCCAGAAAATCTCACCTTTTGTGTTCAGTTATATCATCTCTTGGCATGAGGCAACACTGGATGGCCTTGGAGGTCTTTTGCAACCTCAGTGATTCCATGATTCTGATTTTCTCTCACCCAGTGGCATCTTTCACAGCCAAATGGTTATGAATTGGGGCAAAGAGCAAGGTTTTGGGGTGGAAACGTCCAAAAATGTTCTTCCCTTCCACCCAACCACATGGATCCTCAGCGGGCACAGACATGAAAATCCTTTTCTTTCAGGTTTGGTCTTGTTTTCATTTCAATCCTTCCAAACACCTGAATTTGGGGTAAAAATGAAGATATTGAGGTGTGACATGGGTGGGACATTGGGGTCACAGCTGTTATGATCCAAACATTAAGGTTCTTTGGAAATACCTCTGCCTGAATTAAGGTGCAAACGAGACCACATGCCAGTCAGTAGTGTAAGTTTTATTTGATGGTAAATATGAGAGAAAGAGGGAAGAGAGGAAAAGAGAAGTAGGAAAAGAGGTGAGGGGGACAGAAAGAGGGAGAAAGAAAACATCACCATCCGTGGATCCCAACGATGTCACATTGATCTTCTCCAGCTGCTCTTCTCAGTGGTGGTTTTCCCCCCAAAAAGCACAGAGTGCCAAGGGTTAATATACACTCAGGCCAGGTGACAATGTCCAGCATGTCCCCCCGGGGCAGGGGACAGTCTCTAGCAGCAGACTCTGCTTGCATCACCTGCACTGCTGTGGTGCAAGGCCTGGCATTTGGGGGTCTGTGATGGATTGTGACTCCCCTCAGCTCCTCTCACGTCAAAGTCCCGATTTGATGTCGAACTGCTCCAGCAGCGTGCGGTGGAGATTTTTGGGGGTTCTGTGCCGTTTTGGGGGATTTTTGTGTCCTTCTTGGGGTTTCTGGGTCATTTTTGGGGGGGTTCTGGGTCACCTTTTGGGGTTTCTGTCTCACTTTTGGGCGTTTGTCATGTCATTTTTGGGGTTTCTGTGTCATTTTTAGGGGTTTCTTTGTCGTTTTTTGGGGTTCTGTGTCACTTTTTGGGATTTCTCTTCTATTTTTGGGGTTTTCTCTGCCGTTTTTGGGGTCTCACTGTCCCATTGGAGGTTTCCCATCGTCACTTTTTGAGTCTCCATGTCACTTTTTGGGGTTTCTGTGTCACTTTTTGGGGTTTTTTTCTGCAATTTTTGGGGTTTCAGTGTCGTTTTTTGGGGTTTCTGTGTCACTTTGTGGTGGGGTTGGGGGTTCCACAGCTGGGCAGTTTGTGTAAACCTGGCTTCTGCTGATGCCTGATGGGTTTTTGTCCTTTTTCGTTGTACTTTTATACTCTTTTTATATCCTTTTTACCCTTTCCCATTCCTGTACCTTTTACTCTCTGTATCTCAGCCCCACATGTTTATAACCCTTGTGCTCCAGCCTCGTTCAGAATTCTTTGGAGAAGACGAAACAATCTCCACAATTTCAAGAGCATGAGGCACCAGCCTTGAAAGAGCTTTATCACTGGGACATGTTTCTGTAAACTAATTTGTAACTTTTTTTTGGGGGGGAGGTAATTTGAATAAGGGGGCAATGACTTCATTTGTTAGGTTTCTCATTGGGGAATTTTAGATAGGGATGTTAATCAGTGAAGTCCATAAATTGCAAACCCGTGATATTGTCGCTCTCTTTCCGTCGTGGTGCACCTGGGATCCTATTAAACCAAGGGAATACCCTTTTCCTACACTGCGGGGTCTGTGCTCAATCTTTCCCAGCATTTTAGGCATCACAGTGAGCTGTGCTCTGCCCCCACCCCAAACTCAGCCAGGGACGATTCTCAGAGCAGCTGGTGGCTTTGGATTTGTGTGTGCATTCCTTTCCCTCAGCCTGAGATGAGTGAACAATAGGTTTCCCTTTATGGAATCTCAGCAGTTTGACTCTCAGTCCAAAGTCCCAGTCAGGTATCTTCAGGGAGGATTTTTGATTGTAGCTTCTTTGTACACTTTTTGTTATGATGAGCAAAACTTTGTATCGATGTTTGAGGCGTGAAATATTTCAGTGTCTGATAAC